>NW_027212526.1:0-29524 GCF_947461875.1 Haliaeetus albicilla
ATTCCCCCCCAGCCCCCCAAGTGCCCCCCATAGACCCCCCAATTCCCCTCCCCAGCCCCCCAAATGCCCTCCCAGCCCCCCAAGTCCCCCCCCATAGACCCCCCCAACTCCCCCCCCCCAGCCCCCCAAGTGCCCCCCCCCCCCCCCCCAGCCCCCCAACTCACCCCGGGGTCTCCGGCAGCGGGCGCAGAGGGCGGCCAGCAGCAGCGTGGGGGGCAGGAGGGCCAGGCCCCACCACCCGCCGTGGGGCCAAGGAGCCTCCATGGGGCCTGGGGGGCGACGAGGAGGTTGGGGGGCAGCCGTGGGGCACAGAGGTGGGGGGTTTTTTTTGGGGGGGGGGGGACACACCACGACACCTTCCTCCTCCTCCTCTTCCTCCTCGGCCGCGCAGGTGCCGCGAGCGGTTGGCGCCCACGCGGGAGACGGTAACGGTAGAAAGGTGGGGGGGGTCCTGCCCCATAAGTTGGGGGGCTGGACCCACAAGTTGGGGGGCTGGACCCACAAGTTAGGGGGCTGGACCCACAGATCAGAAGCTTCCAGCCCCCCAAGTGTGGGCAGGGGTCCGTCCGTTTGAAGCTCCAGCCCCACAAGTTGGTGGGAGCGGCGTATCTGATCGCTCCTGCCCCATAAGTTGGGGGTCAGACCCACAAGTTAGGGGTCCCAGACCCACAGATCAGAAGTTTCCAGCCCCCCAAGTGTGGGCAGGGGTCCATATGTTCGAAGCTCCAGCCCCATAAGTTGATGGGAGCAGCATATCCGATCGCTCCTGCCCCACAAGTTGGGGGGCCGGACCCACAAGTTAGGGGGCTGGACCCACAGATCGGAAACTTCCAGCCCCCCAAGTGTGGGCAGGGGTCCGTCCGTTTGAAGCTCCAGCCCCACAAGTTGGTGGGAGCGGCGTATCTGATCGCTCCTGCCCCACAAGTTGGGGGTCAGACCCACAAGTTGGGGGGCCGGACCCACAAGTTGGGGGCTAGACCCACAAGTTAGGGGGCCAGACCCACAGATCAGAAGTTTCCAGCCCCCCAAGTGTGGGCAGGGGTCCGTCCGTTTGAAGCTCCAGCCCCATAAGCTGGCTGGAGCGGCGTATCTGATCGCTCCTGCCCCACAAGTTGGGGGTCAGACCCACAAGTTGGGGGGCTGGACCCACAAGTTAGGGGGCTAGACCCACAGATCGGAAACTTCCAGCCCCCCAAGTGTGGGCAGGGGTCCCTCCGTTTGAAGCTCCAGCCCCACAAGTTGGTGGGAGCAGCATATCCGATCGCTCCTGCCCCACAAGTTGGGGGTCAGACCCACAAGTTGGGGGGCCAGACCCACAGATTGGAAGCCTCCAGCCCCCCAAGTGTGTGTGTGTGTGTGGGGGGGGGGGGTTCATGCGTTCAAAGCTCCTGCCCCACAAGTTGGGGGGTGGGCTCGTTTGTCTAAGGCCTCGTGCCCCACAAGTTGGCGAGACCCACACATCCAGGGCCTCCTGCCCCCCAAGTTGGGGACCCACACGTGCCAGCGCTCAGGACCACGCCGTGGGGCAAGGCCGCCATGTCGTTTCCCCCCTCCCCCCCCGCCCTGGCCACCCTAACGAGCCGTGGGCCCCCGCTATGGGGCAGGGGGGCAGCGGAGGGGACCCAAGTGCCCCACAAGTTGGGGGGGCACCCAGGCATCCCGCTGCCCCATAACTAAGGGACCCAAGCGTCCCGTCTGCCCCATAACTAGAGGCCCCAAGCATCCCGCTGCCCCATAACTGACCCAAACATCCCACTGCCCCATAACTGGGGACCCAGGCATCCGTCTGCCCCATAAGTAGAGGCCCCAAGCATCCCCCTGCCCCATAAGTGGGGGTCCCAGGCGTCCATCTGCCCCCTAACTAATGGACCCGAGCATCCCGTCTGCCCCATAAGTAGAGGCCCCAAGCATCCCGCTGCCCCACGGCTCGCCGTGGGTCAGCCCATGTGGACCCAGGCACTCCGCTGCCCCATAAGTAGAGGCCCCAAGCATCCCCCTGCCCCACAACTGGGGGTCCCAGCCATCCGTCTGCCCCCTAACTAATGGACCCGAGCATCCCGTCTGCCCCATAAGTAAGTAGAAAGCCCAAGCATCCCGCTGCCCCATAACGAGGGGACCCAAGTGTCCCATCTGCCCCATAAGTAGAGGACCCAAGCATCCTGCTGCCCCACAACTTGTCTCCCAGGCATCCATCTGCCCCACAACTAGGGGATTCAAGCATCCCGTCTGCCCCATAAGTAAGTAAAAGACCCAGGCATCCCGCTGCCCCATAACTAAGGGACCCAAGCACCCCGCTGCCCCACAACCGGGGGTCCCAGCCATCCGTCTGCCCCATAACTAGAGGCCCCAAGCATCCCGCTGCCCCATAACTGGGGGACCCAAGCGTCCCGGTGCCCCATAAGTAGAGGACCCAGGCATCCCGTCTGCCCCATAAGTAAGTAGAAAACCCAAGCATCCCGCTGCCCCATAACCAGGGGATTCAAGCATCCCGCTGCCCCATAACTATGGACCCGAGCATCCCTTCTGCCCATAAGTGGGGGTCCCAGGCGTCCATCTGCCCCCTAAGTAAGTAGAAGACCCGAGCATCCCATCTGCCCCCTAAGTAGAAGACCTGAGCATCCCGCCTGCCCCATAAGTAGAGGCCCCAAGCACCCCGCTGCCCCATAACTATGGACCTGAGCATCCCGTCTGCCCCATAAGTGGGGGTCCCAGGCATCCATCTGCCCCATAAGTAAGTAGAAGACCCAAGCACCCCGCTGCCCCATAACTATGGACCCAGGCATCCCGTCTGCCCCATAAGTAGAGGCCCCGAGCACCCCGCTGCCCCATAAGTGGGGGTCCCAGGCGTCCATCCATCTGCCCCATAAGTAGAAGACCCGAGCATCCCCCCTGCCCCATAAGTGGGGGTCCCAGGCATCCATCTGCCCATAAGTAAGTAGAAGACCCGAGCATCCCGCCTGCCCCATAAGTGGGGGTCCCAGGCGTCCATCCATCTGCCCCATAAGTAGAAGACCCGAGCATCCCGCCTGCCCCATAAGTAGAGGCCCCAAGCACCCCGTTGCCCCATAACTATGGACCTGAGCATCCCGTCTGCCCCATAAGTGGGGGTCCCAGGCGTCCATCCATCTGCCCCATAAGTAGAAGACCCGAGCATCCCCCCTGCCCCATAAGTGGGGGTCCCAGGCATCCATCTGCCCCATAAGTAAGTAGAAGACCCAAGCATCCCGCCTGCCCCATAAGTGGGGGTCCCAGGCGTCCGTCCATCTGCCCCATAAGTAGAAGACCCGAGCATCCCGCCTGCCCCATAAGTAGAGGCCCCAAGCACCCCGCTGCCCCATAACTATGGACCTGAGCATCCCGTCTGCCCCATAAGTGGGGGTCCCAGGCGTCCATCCATCTGCCCCATAAGTAGAAGACCCGAGCATCCCGCCTGCCCCATAAGTAGAGGCCCCAAGCACCCCGCTGCCCCATAACTATGGACCCGAGCATCCCGCCTGCCCCATAAGTGGGGGTCCCAGGCATCCATCTGCCCCATAAGTAAGTAGAAGACCTGAGCACCCCGCTGCCCCATAACTATGGACCCAGGCATCCCGCCTGCCCCATAAGTAGAGGCCCCAAGCACCCCGCTGCCCCATAACTAGGGGCCCCGAGCATCCCGTCTGCCCCATAAGTGGGGGTCCCAGGCATCCATCTGCCCCCTAAGTAAGTAGAAGACCCGAGCATCCCGCCTGCCCCATAAGTAGAGGCCCCGAGCACCCCGCTGCCCCATAAGTGGGGGTCCCAGCCCCTCCGTCCGCCCACGGCTCGCCGTGGGTCGACCCTCGTGGCCGTCTGCCCCACATCCCCCCCCCATCCCGCCCCATACCTGCGCCCGCGCGACGTCCGGCGCTGTCACCTCCCGCGCCCCGAACCCCCGGCGCACGCGGGGACGGGGCCCCCCCCCCCCCCAAAAAAAAAAAAAACACGCCCCCCCCAGGAAGCTGCGGGCGCCGCCGTGGGGCAGGAAACGTGTGGGGCAGGAAACGTGTGGGGCAGGAAATGTGTGGGGCGGGGAGCGGGATGGAGAGGAGGCAGCCGGAGGGTGGGGGGGGTGAAACGGGGTTTATTTTGGGGGGGGGGAGGTAGGAGATGTGGGGCGCCCCACTGGGGGGTCGGGGAGCCGTCGCCGTGGGTCGGTGGCAGCCGCCGTGGGTCGGCGAGCCGTCGCCGTGGGGCAGGGAGCCCTCGCTGTGGGTCGGTGGGACTCGCCGTGGGGCAGGGAGTCCTCGCCGTGGGTCGGTGGGACTCGCCGTGGGGCAGGGAGCTGTCGCCGTGGGTCGGTGGGACTCGCCGTGGGGCAGGGAGCCCTCGCCGTGGGTCGGTGGGACTCGCCGTGGGTCGGTGACCCCTTGCTGTGGGTCGGTGCCACTTGCTGTGGGTCAGCGACCCCTCGCTGTGGGTCAGAGACCCCCGCCGTGGGTCGGAGACCCCTTGCTATGGGTCGGTGCCACTTGCCGTGGGTCACTGACCCCTGCCGTGGGTCAGAGCCCCCTCGCTGTGGGTCAGAGCCCCATTGCCGTGGGTCAGAGACCCCTCGCTATGGGTCAGAGCCCCCCGCCGTGGGTCAGAGCCCCTCGCCGTGGGTCAGCGCCCCATTGCCGTGGGTCAGCGCCCCCTCGCTGTGGGTCAGAGACCCCCCACCGTGGGTCAGAGACCCCTCGCTGTGGGTCAGAGCCCCCCGCCGTGGGTCAGAGCCCCCTCGCCGTGGGTCAGAGCCCCCTGCCGTGGGTCAGCGCCCCACTGCTGTGGGTCAGAGACCCCCCACCGTGGGTCAGAGACCCCTCGCTATGGGTCAGTGCCCCCTCGCCGTGGGTCAGAGACCCCCCGCCGTGGGTCAGCGACCCCTCGCTATGGGTCAGAGACCCCCTGCTATGGGTCAGAGCCCCTCGCCGTGGGTCAGAGCCCCATTGCCGTGGGGTCAGAGCCCCCCCGCCGTGGGTCAGTGACCCCTCGCCGTGGGTCAGCACCCCATTGCCGTGGGTCAGAGCCCCCTCGCTATGGGTCAGAGCCCCTCGCCGTGGGTCAGAGCCCCATTGCCGTGGGTCAGTGACCCCTCGCCGTGGGTCAGCGCCCCATTGCCGTGGGTCAGAGCCCCATTGCCGTGGGTCAGTGACCCCTCGCCGTGGGTCAGCGCCCCATTGCCGTGGGTCAGAGCCCCCTCGCTATGGGTCAGAGCCCCCCGCCGTGGGTCAGAGACCCCTCGCCGTGGGTCAGCGCCCCCCTCGCCGTGGGTCAGAGCCCCCCGCCGTGGGTCAGCGACCCCTCGCTATGGGTCAGAGCCCCCCGCCGTGGGTCAGAGCCCCCCGCCGTGGGTCAGAGCCCCATTGCCGTGGGTCAGGCGAGGACGTGGGCCACCGGCACCTTGGTGGGGCGGCCGCCGCGCGGCACCACGATGTCATCGACGTCGTCATCGTCGTCATCGTCGGCGCCGTCGGGGGGGAGGCCTGGGGGGGGGAGGGGCAGGTTGGGGGGGGGGCTGGATGATACTGGGGGGGACTGGGAGGGACTGGGAGGGGACTGGGGGCACTGGGGGAGACTGGGACGGTACTGGGAGGAGGCTGGGGGGTACTGGGGGAGACTGGGAGGGTACTGGGAGGGGGCTGGGGGGGTACTGGGAGGGTGCTGGGGGGGTACTGGGGGGTACTGGGAGGGGGCTGGGGGGTACTGGGAGGGCGCTGGGGGGTACTGGGGGGGTACTGGGGAGGGCGCTGGGGGGTACTGGGGGAGACTGGGAGGGCGCTGGGGGGTACTGGGGGGTACTGGGAGGGCGCTGGGGGGGGTACTGGGGGATAGTGGGGGGGGTGCTGGGAGGGTACTGGGGAGTACTGGGAGAGTGTTGGGGGGGCTGGGGGGTACTGAGAGGGTACTGGGGGATACTGGGGGAGACTGGGAGGGTACTGGGAGGGTACTGGGGGGTACTGGGGTGGGGCTGGGAAGGGCTGCATCCCACCAGTGGGTGTTGGGGGGTGCTGGGGGGATACTGGGAGGGCACTGGGGGTGCACTGGGGGGGTCTGGGTGCTATGGGGGGGTTACTGGGAGGGGGCTAGACCCCACCAGTACATACTGGGAGGGGGCGTTAAGTGGAATTGGGTGCCATGGGGGGGTCTGGGGGTGCCGGGGGTGGGTGCTGGGGGGGGGTTGGGGTGTCATGGGGGGGTCTAGGGGGGTCTGGGTGCTATGGGGGGGGTCTGGGTGCTATGGGGGGTTACTGGGAGGGGGGCAGACCCCACCAGTACATACTGGGAGGGGGCGTTAAGTGGAATTGGGTGCCATGGGGGGGTCTGGGGGTGCCGGGGGTGGGTGCTGGGGGGGGGGTTGGGGTGTCATGGGGGGGTCTAGGGGGGTCTGGGTGCCATGGGGGGGGTCTGGGTGCTATGGGGGGTTACTGGGAGGGGGGCAGACCCCACCAGTACATACTGGGAGGGGGCGTTAAGTGGAATTGGGTGCCATGGGGGGGTCTTTGGGTGCCGGGGGTGGGTGCTGGGGGTTTTTGGGGCGCGGGGTTTTTTTTTTTTGGGGGGGGGTCCCCGACCTTTGGCCTCGCGGCGGGCGCGGCGTCGGTCGCGGGGGGAGGGCGTCGGCGGCGGCGAGGAAGAGCCCCCCCCCCAGGGCGGCGGCGAAGGGGGCCAGCAGCAGCGCCCGCTCCAGCGCCCGCGCCCCCCCCTGGAAGGAGGGGGGGGAACCCCCCCGCAGGGCGTCGCTCACCTGCCGGAACCAGTAGGAACCAGTCGGGACCAGTCTAGGTTGGTCCGGACCAGTCCAGACCAGTCCAAAGCAGTAAAAAGCAGTACAAAGCAGTACAGACCAGTATAGACCAGTATGGGATAGGACAAACCGGGATGGGACAGGACAGGACAAACCGGTATGGGAGAGGGCAGACCAGTACGGGAGAGGGTAGACCAGTATGGGATAGGATAGACCAGTATGGGAGAGGGTAGACCAGTACAGGACAGGCTAGACCAGTATGGGAGAGGGTAGACCAGTATGGGAGAGGGCAGACCAGTATGGGATACGATAGACCAGTATGGGATAGGATAGACCAGTACGGGAGAGGGCAGACCAGTATGGGATAGGGTAGACCAGTATGGGATAGGATAGACCAGTACGGGAGAGGGCAGACCAGTACGGGAGAGGGTAGACCAGTATGGGATAGGATAGACCAGTATGGGAGAGGGTAGACCAGTACAGGACAGGCTAGACCAGTATGGGAGAGGGTAGACCAGTATGGGATAGGGTAGACCAGTATGGGATAGGATAGACCAGTACGGGAGAGGGCAGACCAGTACGGGAGAGGGTAGACCAGTATGGGATAGGATAGACCAGTATGGGAGAGGGCAGACCAGTACGGGAGAGGGCAGACCAGTATGGGAGAGGGCAGACCAGTATGGGATAGGATTAGACCAGTACGGGAGAGGGCAGACCAGTATGGGAGAGGGCAGACCAGTATGGGATAGGATAGACCAGTATGGGAGAGGGCAGACCAGTACGGGAGAGGGCAGACCAGTATGGGAGAGGGCAGACCAGTACGGGACAGGCTAGACCAGTATGGGAGAGGGTAGACCAGTACAGGACAGGCTAGACCAGTACGGGAGAGGGTAGACCAGTATGGGAGAGGGTAGACCAGTACGAGACAGGCTAGACCAGTATGGGAGAGGATAGCCCAGTATGGGAGAGGGCAGACCAGTATGGGAGAGGGCAGACCAGTACAGACCAGTACAAATCAGTACAGACCAGTATGGGATAGGACAAACCAGGATGGGACAGGACAAAGCAGGACAGGACAAACCAGTATGGGAGAGGACAAACCAGTATAGGACAGGGCAGGGTACTCCCCCAGTGATCCCAGTACAGCCCTGGTGCCCCCCCAGTGCCCCCAGTAACCCCCCCAGTGCTCCCAGTCCCCCCCCCAGTCCCTCTCAATCCCCCCCACTACCCTCCCAGTCCCTCCCAGTGCCTTCCCAGTGCTCCCAGTCCCCCCCAATCCCCTCCCAGTCCCTCCCAGTGCCTTCCCAGTGCTCCCAGTCCCCCCCCAATCCCCTCCCAGTCCCTCCCAGTGCCTTCCCAGTGCTCCCAGTCCCCCCCAATCCCCTCCCAGTCCCTCCCAGTGCCCCCAGTCCCCCCCAATCCCCTCCCAGTGCCCCCCAGCGCCCTCCCAGTGCCCCCCCACTCCCCTCCCAGTGCTCCCAGTCCCCCCCAATCCCCCTCCCATTCCCTCCCAATCGCCCCCAGTCCCCCCCGATCCCCTCCCAGCACCCCCCCAGTGCCCTCCCAGTCCCTCCCAATCCCCCCCAATCCCCTCCCAGTCCCCTCCCAGTGCCCCCCACTCCCCTCCCAGTGCCCTCCCAGTGCTCCCAGTCAGTCCCCCCCAATCCCCCTCCCATTCCCTCCCAATCCCCCCCAGTCCCCCCCGATCCCCTCCCAGCACCCCCCCAGTGCCCTCCCAGTCCCTCCCAATCCCCCCCAATCCCCTCCCAGTCCCTCCCAGTGCCCCCCAGTGCCCTCCCAGTCCCCCCACTCCCCTCCCAGTGCCCTCCCAGTCCCCCCACTCCCCTCCCAGTGCCCTCCCAGTGCTCCCAGTCCCCCCCAATCCCCCTCCCATTCCCTCCCAATCCCCCCCAGTCCCCCCCGATCCCCTCCCAGCACCCCCCCAGTGCCCTCCCAGTCCCTCCCAGTCCCCCCCAATTCCCCCCCAGTGCCCTCCCAGTCCCCCACCAGTCCGATGAGGTAGGGGCTGCCGGCGTCCCCCAGTAGGTGGGAGGTGACGATCTGCAGCGCCTCGGCCGTCGACCGCCGCGACGGGGCCACCACGTACTGGGGGGGGGGGAGGGGGGGGTCACACGTGGGTCACGTGACACGCCACACCCCCGTGACGTCGCGCGTGGCGCAGCCCCGCCCCCCCCGTACCAGTAGGATGTCGCCCACGATGGCCCAGTTGAGCGACAGCAGCGTCTCCCCCAGGAAAATGAAGACCTGGGGGCGGGGACGAAGGGGTCACGACCCCGCCGTGACCCCGCCGTGACCCCCATGTGACCTCCGTGACCCCTAGACCCCCTATGACCCCCATGACCCTTGACCCCCCCCATGACCCCATGCGGCAGGCGGGCGTCCCCATAGCCCCCCCCATGACCCCCCCGTGACCCCCCGATGACCCCTGACCCCCCATGACCCCCTGACCCCCCCATGACCCCACCCAGGCAGCAGGCCGGGGTCCCCATCCCCCCGATGACCCTTGACCCCCCATGACCCCTGATGACCCCCCATGACCCCTACAACCCCATGACCCCCAATGACCCCCATGACCCTCAGTGACCCCCGATGACCCCTGGTGACCCCAATGACCCGTGACCCCTACGACCCCATGACCCCGATGACCCCCAATAACCCCAATGACCCCTATGACCCTCAATGACCCCGATGACCCCACAACCCCAATGACCCTCAATGACCCGATGACCCCCATGACCCCAGTGACCCCATGAACCCTACGACCCCATGACCCCGATGACCCCCAATGACCCATGACCCCTAATGACCCCCATGACCCCTATGACCCCATGACCCTCAATGACCCCTGATGACCCCAATGACCCCCAATGACCCCTACAACCCCGATGACCCCCATGACCCCTACGACCCCCACGACCCCCCGTGACCCCTACGACCCCCACGACCCCCCGTGACCCCCCCGTGACCTCACGTAGGCGGCGGGCAGGCAGGGCGTGGCGCAGAGGAGGGCGAGGAGGAGGCAGGGGGCGGCGGCCAGGACCCCGCCCCCGCAGAGGAGGGCGTCGGCCCGCGGCGACCGCGCCCGCAGGCGGCGCGACAGCTCCGCCCCCGCCCCCACCCCCAGCACCCCCGAGGCGCACGTCAGCACCCCGAAAACCAGGCTGGGGGGGGGGGGGGAGGGGAGGGGACATGGGGGGAGGGGTCAGCTCACCCCGCCCCCCCCCTTGTCACCCCATTGGCCCCATTGGCCCATTGTCCCCCCGCCCCCCCCGTTGTCCCCATTGTCCCCCCCCCCGTTGGCCCCTTGTCCCCCCATTGTCACCCCCCCATTGTCCCACTGGCCCCATTGTCCCCCCACCCCCCCATTGTCCCCTCTGTCCCCCCCCCACTTTCCCCATTGTCCCCCCACCCCCCCATTGTCCCCACTGTCCCCCCATGGTCCCCCCATTGTCCCATTCCCCCCATTGTCCCCACCGTCACCCCGTTGTCCCCCATTGTCCCCGTTGTCCCCCCATTGTCCCGTTCCCCCGTTCTCCCCATTGTCCCCCCCATTGTCCCACTGTCACCCCTGTCCCCCCACTGTCACCCCCCATTGTCCCCATCGTCCCCATCCCACTGTCCCCATCATCTTCATCCCACTGTCCCCATCATCCCCATCGTCCCCATCCCATCGTCCCCATCCCATCATCCCCATCATCCCCATTGTCCCCATCCCATTGTCCCCATTGTCCTCATCCCACTGTCCCCATCATCCCCATCATCCCCATCCCATCGTCCCCATTGTCCCCATTGTCCCCATCGTCCCCATCCCATTGTCCCCATCATCTTCATCCCACTGTCACCATCATCCCCATTGCCCCCATCCCATCGTCCTCATCATCCCCACTGTCCCCATCCCCATCATCCCCATCATCTCCATCCCCATTGTCCCCATTGTCCCCATCATCCCCATCCCATCGTCCCCATCCCCATCATCCTCATCCCCATTGTCCCCATCCCATCGTCCCCATTGTCCTCATCCCACTGTCCCCATCATCCCCATCATCCCCATCATCCCCATCCCATCGTCCCCATTGTCCCCATTGTCCCCATCATCCCCATCATCTCCGTCCCCATCGTCCCCATCCCATCGTCCCCATTGTCCCCATCCCATTGTCCCCGTCCCCATCCCATTGTCCCCATCATCTTCATCCCACTGTCCCCATCATCCCCATTGTCCCCATCCCATCGTCCCCATCATCCCCATCCCATCATCCCCATCATCTCCATCCCCATCGTCCCCATCGTCCCCATCCCATCGTCCCCATCATCCCCATTGTCCCCATCGTCCCCATCCCATCGTCCCCATCATCCCCATCCCATTGTCCCCATCCCATCGTCCCCATCATCCCCATCCCATCATCCCCATCCCCATCGTCCCCATCCCATCGTCCCCATTGTCCCCATCCCATTGTCCCGGTCCCCATCCCATTGTCCCCATCATCTTCATCCCACTGTCCCCATCATCCCCATTGTCCCCATCCCATTGTCCCCATCATCCCCATCCCCATCGTCCCCATCCCATCGTCCCCATCATCCCCATCATCCCCATCCCATCATCCCCATCCCATTGTCCCCATCATCCCCATCCCATTGTCCCCATTGTCCTCATCGTCCCCATCCCATCGTCCCCATCATCCCCATCATCCCCATCCCATCATCCCCATCCCATTGTCCCCATCATCCCCATCCCATTGTCCCCATTGTCCTCATCGTCCCCATCCCATCGTCCCCATCGTCCCCATCCCATCGTCCCCATCCCCA
The DNA here is from genome assembly GCF_947461875.1 of Haliaeetus albicilla. Classification (NCBI taxonomy): domain Eukaryota; kingdom Metazoa; phylum Chordata; class Aves; order Accipitriformes; family Accipitridae; genus Haliaeetus; species Haliaeetus albicilla. The sequence goes on from NW_027212526.1 coordinate 11,570, forward strand.
TCATCCTCATCCCCATTGTCCCCATCCCATCGTCCCCATTGTCCTCATCCCACTGTCCCCATCATCCCCATCATCCCCATCATCCCCATCCCATCGTCCCCATTGTCCCCATTGTCCCCATCATCCCCATCATCTCCGTCCCCATCGTCCCCATCCCATTGTCCCCATTGTCCCCATTGTCCCCATCGTCCCCATCATCCCCATCCCCATCGTCCCCATCCCATCGTCCCCATTGTCCCCATCCCATTGTCCCCGTCCCCATCCCATTGTCCCCATCATCTTCATCCCACTGTCCCCATCATCCCCATTGTCCCCATCCCATCGTCCCCATCATCCCCATCCCATCATCCCCATCATCTCCATCCCCATCATCCCCATCATCCCCATCCCCATCGTCCCCATCCCATCGTCCCCATCATCCCCATCCCATCATCCCCATCATCCCCATCCCCATCGTCCCCATCCCATCGTCCCCATCATCCCCATCCCATCATCCCCATCCCATTGTCCCCATCATCCCCATTGTCCCCATCGTCCCCATCCCATCGTCCCCATCATCCCCATCATCCCCATCCCATTGTCCCCATCCCATCGTCCCCATCATCCCCATCCCCATCGTCCCCATCCCATCGTCCCCATTGTCCCCATCCCATTGTCCCGGTCCCCATCCCATTGTCCCCATCATCTTCATCCCACTGTCCCCATCATCCCCATTGTCCCCATCCCATCGTCCCCATCGTCCCCATCCCCATCATCCCCATCATCTCCATCCCCATCGTCCCCATCATCCCCATCCCATTGTCCCCATCATCCCCATCCCATCATCCCCATCCCATTGTCCCCATCATCCCCATCCCATTGTCCCCATTGTCCTCATCGTCCCCATCCCATCGTCCCCATCCCATCGTCCCCATTGTCCCCATCGTCCCCATCATCTCCATCCCCATCATCTCCATCCCCATCGTCCCCATCCCATTGTCCCCATCATCCCCATCCCATCGTCCCCATCATCCCCATCGTCCCCATCCCATTGTCCCCATCCCATTGTCCCCATCATCCCCATTGTCCCCATCGTCCCCATCCCCATCATCCCCATCATCTCCATCCCCATCATCTCCATCCCATCGTCCCCATCGTCCCCATCCCATCGTCCCCATCCCATCATCCCCATTGTCCCCATTGTCCCCATCCCATTGTCCCCATCGTCCCCATCCCATTGTCCCCATCGTCCCCATCCCCATTGTCCCCATCCCATCATCCCCATTGTCCCCATTGTCCCCATCCCATTGTCCCCATCATCCCCATCCCCATCGTCCCCATCCCATCGTCCCCATCGTCCCCATCCCATCATCCCCATCGTCCCCATCCCACCGCCCCCACCCCACCGCCCCCACCGTCCCCTCGTCCCCCCCAACCCCTCGTCCCGCCCCCCCCCCGCTGTCACCTCTCGTCCCCGTGGCAGCGCCGTCCCTCGTCACACGGCCACCCCTCCCCGCTGGCCAACCGGCACCGGTAGAGGAAGGCGGGAGCCCACAGGGCCAGCGCCCCGGTGACGAAGGCCACCGCCGTGAAACCCAGGGTGGTCAGCACCAGGCTGCGGCTTGGGGAGGGGGGGGGGACACACGGTGTCACCAGGACCCCCCCCTTGTCACCGTGTCACCCCCCCCCAAAAAGGGGACGAGGGATGTTGGGCCACCAGGTCAACCCATTGAGGGGACAAGGGACACTGGGACCCCCAGTGACCCCCCCAAAAAGGGGACAAGGGACACCGAGACACCTGTGACCCCCCCACGGGACCCCCCAAGACCCCCCCCAATGGGACAAGGGACATTGGGACCCCCTGTCACCCCCCCGGACCCCCCCAAGGGGACAAGGGACATTGGGCCACCAGGTCAACCCAACCCAAAAGGCCACCAGGTCAACCCATTGAGGGGACAAGGGACACTGGGACCCCCAGTGACCCCCCCAAAAAGGGGACAAGGGACACCGGGACCCCCTGTGACCCCCCCATGGGACCCCCCAGACCCCCCCCAATGGGACAAGGGACATTGGGACCCCCTGTCACCCCCCCAAGGGGACAAGGGACGTTGGGCCACCAGGTCAACCCAAGCCTAAAGGGCCACCAGGTCAACCCATTGAGGGGACAAGGGACACCGGGACCCCCAGTGACCCCCCAAAAAGGGGACAAGGGACACCGAGACCCCTGTCACCCCCCCATGGGACCCCCCAAGACCCCCCCCAATGGGACAAGGGACATTGGGACCCCCTGTCACCCCCCCAAGGGGACAAGGGACGTTGGGCCACCAGGTCAACCCAACCCAAAAGGCCACCAGGTCAACCCATTGAGGGGACAAGGGACACTGGGACCCCCAGTGACCCCCCAAAAAGGGGACAAGGGACACCGGGACCCCTGTCACCCCCCCATGGGACCCCCCAAGACCCCCCCCAATGAGACAAGGGACATTGGGACCCCCTGTCACCCCCCCGGACCCCCCCAAGGGGACAAGGGACATTGGGCCACCAGGTCAACCCATTGAGGGGACAAGGGACACCGGGACCCCCAGTGACCCCCCAAAAAGGGGACAAGGGACACCGAGACCCCTGTCACCCCCCCATGGGACCCCCCAAGACCCCCCCCAATGGGACAAGGGACATTGGGACCCCCTGTCACCCCCCCAAGGGGACAAGGGACATTGGGCCACCAGGTCAACCCATTGAGGGGACAAGGGACACTGGGACCCCCAGTGACCCCCCCAAAAAGGGGACAAGGGACACCGGGACCCCCTGTCACCCCCCCATGGGACCCCCCAGACCCCCCCAATGGGACAAGGGACATTGGGACCCCCTGTCACCCCCCCGGACCCCCCCAAGGGGACAAGGGACGTTGGGCCACCAGGTCAACCCAACCCAAAGAGCCACCAGGTCAACCCATTGAGGGGACAAGGGACATTGGGGACCCCCCCCCCCAAAAAAGGGACAAGAGACACCGGGACCCCCCCCAAGGACTCACTTGGTGGCCAAAACCCGCAAATCGGTGGCCCAGGAGGTGCGGGGGAGGGGCGCATCGGGGGGTCTCTCCAGCCCCCCCCGGGGGGGGTCGCTCACCACCGTCACCAGTAAAGCCACGGCCACGGCTCCCAGTGCCGGGGTCACCTGGGAAAAAAATTTTTTTGGGGGGGGGGGGTCGGGGGTCGCCTTTGGGGACAATATGGGGGGGGACACACACGGGGGGGGGACACTCACGCGAAGGGCCCAGCGCCAATCGGTGGCCACCTCCTTCACCTTGGCCCCCACGATGTAACCCAGCCCGCTGGGGGGGGGCAAAAAGGGGGGTCGGGGGGGGGGACCCCAAATCCACGGAGACCCCCCCCCCCCGAGTCAGAGAGACACCCCCCCCTGCTGTCCCAAAATGGCACCCCCTCCAAATGTCCCCCCCCATAAATGCCACCCCCCAAAATGTCCCTCCCCAAAATGGCCCCCCCAAAACACCCCCTACCCAATGTTGCCCCCCAAAATGACCCCCACCCCAAATCTCCCCCCATAAATGACCCCCCCACCCAATGCCCCCCCAAAAATGCCCCCCCCAAAATTCACTCCCCCCAAATGTCCCCCCAAAATAACCCCCACCCCAAATGTCCCCCCCCAAAAGTCCCCCCAAAAATTCACTCCCCCCAAATGTCCCCCCCAAAACGACCCCCACCCCAAATATCCCCCCAAAGTCACTCCCCCAAAATGTCCCCCCCCCCAAATTACCCCCCCACCCCAAATCTCCCCCCATAAATTACCCCCCCACCCCAATGCCTCCCCAAAAACTGCCCCCCCCCCCCCCCCCCAAAAAATTGCCCCCCCACCTGCCGAGGGGCACGGCGAGGTAGAACCCCCCCAGGGCGCGGCTGCGGGCGAGGCCGGCGCAGAGGTCGGCGATGAGGGTGGGGGCCACGGTGGAGTAGGACGCCTCCCCCACCCCCACCAGCGCCCGCCCCACCAGCAGCACCCAGAACCGCTGGGGGGGGGGGGGAGATGGGGGTCAGACCCACGGCACCTGCCGGTGACCCACGGCCGCCCCACGGCCGCCCCATAGCACCCACCGGTGACCCACAGCCGCCCCACGGCGACCACGGGTGCCCCACGGCCGCCCTATAGCACCCACCGGTGACCCACAGCCGCCCCACGGCGACCACGGGTGCCCCACGGCAACCACGGCCACCCCACGGCACCCATGGCTGCCCCACGGCTGCCCCACGGCCGCCCCATAGCACCCACCGGTGACCCACGGCGACCACGGGTGCCCCACGGCTGCCCCATAGCACCCACCGGTGACCCACGGCGACCACGGGTGCCCCACGGCCGCCCCACGGCAACCACGGCCACCCCACGGCACCCATGGCTGCCCCACGGCTGCCCCACGGCCGCCCCATAGCACCCACCGGTGACCCACGGCGACCACGGGTGCCCCACGGCCGCCCTATAGCACCCACCGGTGACCCACGGCCGCCCCACGGGTGCCCCACGGCAACCACGGCCACCCCACGGCACCCATGGCTGCCCCACAGCTGCCCCACATCCACCCCACACCACCCACCCCACAGCCGCCCCACAACTGCCCCACATCACCCACGACCACCCCGGGACCACCCCCCATGTACCCCAACGCTGCCCCACGGCTGCCCCACGCCTGCCCCACATCTGCCCCACGGCTGCCCCACATCCACCCCACATCCACCCACCCCACAACCGCCCCACATCACCCACGACCACCCCGGGGCCGCCCCCCACGTCACCCCCGGGTATCCCAACGCCGCCCCACGCCTGCCCCACATCTGCCCCACGCCTGCCCCACATCCACCCCACATCTGCCCCATGGCTGCCCCACACCTGCCCCACATCTGCCCCACGGCTGCCCCACATCCACCCCACATCACCCACCCCACAACCGCCCCACATCACCCACGACCACCCCGGGACCACCCCCCACGTACCCCAACGCTGCCCCACGGCTGCCCCACGCCTGCCCCACATCTGCCCCACAGCTGCCCCACATCCACCCCACACCACCCACCCCACAACCGCCCCACAACCGCCCCACATCACCCACGACCACCCCGGGGCCGCCCCCCACGTACCCCAATGCCGCCCCACGGCTGCCCCATGGCTGCCCCACATCTGCCCCACATCTGCCCCATGGCTGCCCCACACCACCCACCCCACAACCGCCCCACAACCGCCCCACATCACCCACGACCACCCCGGGACCACCCCCCACATACCCCAACGCTGCCCCACGGCTGCCCCACGGCTGCCCCACATCTGCCCCACGGCTGCCCCACATCCACCCCACATCCACCCCACATCACCCACCCCACAACCACCCCACATCACCCACGACCACCCCGGGGCCGCCCCCCACGTCACCCCCGGGTATCCCAATGCCGCCCCACGCCTGCCCCACATCTGCCCCACGCCTGCCCCACATCCACCCCACATCTGCCCCATGGCTGCCCCACATCCACCCCACACCACCCACCCCACAACCGCCCCACAACCGCCCCACATCACCCACGACCACCCCAGGACCACCCCCCACGTACCCCAACGCTGCCCCACGGCTGCCCCACGCCTGCCCCACATCTGCCCCACAGCTGCCCCACATCCACCCCACACCACCCACCCCACAACCGCCCCACAACCGCCCCACATCACCCACGACCACCCCGGGGCCGCCCCCCACGTCACCCCCGGGTATCCCAACGCCGCCCCACACCTGCCCCACATCCACCCCACATCTGCCCCATGGCTGCCCCACATCCGCCCCACACCACCCACCCCACAACCGCCCCACAACCGCCCCACATCACCCACAACCACCCCGGGGCCGCCCCACACGTCACCCCTGGGTATCTCAATGCTGCCCCACATCTGCCCCACGGCTGCCCCACATCTGCCCCATGGCTGCCCCACATCCACCCCACACCACCCACCCCACAACCGCCCCACATCACCCACAACCACCCCGGGGCTGCCCCCCACGTACCCCAACGCCGCCCCACGGCTGCCCCACATCTGCCCCACACCTGCCCCACATCCACCCCACGGCTGCCCCACATCCACCCCACACCACCCACCCCACAACCGCCCCACATCACCCACGACCACCCCGGGACCACCCCCCATGTACCCCAACGCTGCCCCACGGCTGCCCCACGCCTGCCCCACATCTGCCCCACGGCTGCCCCACATCCACCCCACATCACCCACCCCACAACCGCCCCACATCACCCACGACCACCCCGGGGCCGCCCCCCACGTCACCCCCGGGTATCCCAACGCCGCCCCACACCTGCCCCACATCTGCCCCACATCCACCCCACATCTGCCCCATGGCTGCCCCACATCCACCCCACACCACCCACCCCACAACCGCCCCACAACCGCCCCACATCACCCACAACCACCCCGGGGCCGCCCCCCACGTCACCCCCGGGTATCCCAACGCCGCCCCACGCCTGCCCCACACCTGCCCCACATCTGCCCCACATCCACCCCACATCTGCCCCATGGCTGCCCCACATCCACCCCACACCACCCACCCCACAACCGCCCCACAACCGCCCCACATCACCCATGACCACCCCGGGACCACCCCCCACGTACCCCAACGCTGCCCCACGGCTGCCCCACGCCTGCCCCACATCTGCCCCACATCTGCCCCACGGCTGCCCCACATCCACCCCACATCCACCCCACATCACCCACCCCACAACCGCCCCACATCACCCACGACCACCCCGGGGCCGCCCCCCACGTCACCCCCGGGTATCCCAACGCCGCCCCACGCCTGCCCCACATCTGCCCCACACCTGCCCCACATCCACCCCACATCTGCCCCATGGCTGCCCCACATCCACCCCACCCCACCCACCCCACAACCGCCCCACATCACCCACGACCACCCCGGGACCACCCCCCACGTACCCCAACGCTGCCCCACGGCTGCCCCACGCCTGCCCCACATCTGCCCCACATCTGCCCCACGGCTGCCCCACATCCACCCCACATCACCCACCCCACAACTGCCCCACATCACCCACGACCACCCCGGGGCCGCCCCCCACGTCACCCCCGGGTATCCCAACGCCGCCCCACGCCTGCCCCACGCCTGCCCCACGCCTGCCCCACATCTGCCCCACATCTGCCCCACACCTCTCGCGGGACGAAGCTGCTGGCCAGGGTGACGGCGGACCAGAGGGCGATGCCGAGGCAGAGCAGGCGCTTGCGGTCGTACCGGTCGCCCAAATAACCGAAAACGGGCGCCAGCACCATGTAACTGCTGATAAACACTGAAAAGGGAAGCCGTGGGTCAGCCCCACAAGTGTGGGGCAGCCCCACACGTCCCCTCTCTTAAGCGCGCCGGGGTCGGGGGGGGGGGGGGGGGCCGGACCTGTTTGCAAGAGACCGGAGCTGCCGTCCCCGATGCCGAAAAAATCCTCGACTTCGGGCAGGACGCCTGGGAAAAGTGAGATGTGGGGAGATGTGGGGCTGCCCCACGGCCGCCCCACGGCCGCCCCACGGCCGCCCCACACGTACTGGCGACGGTGAAGCGGTCCATGTAGTTGAGGAGGTTGACGTAGCAGAGGACGGCCACCGTCAGGCGGGCGCGGGCGAGGGAGACGCCGTGGGGCAGCGCCGTGGGGCGGGCGACGCCGTGGGGCAGCGCCGTGGGGCGGGAAGGGGATCCGCAGCCCGGGTCTTCGGCGCCGGTGTCGTCGGCGCGGCGCAGCACCGGCCCCGACGCCATGGGGCTGCCGCTGTGGGGCGGAGACGATGGGGCGGGTTTGACGCCGCGACCCACGGCCGGCTGCCCCACGGAGACCCTCTGCCCCATAGCGAGGCCGGCCCCGCAGAACGCCTGGCCCCACGGCCGTCCTGCCCCATAGCTGAGTCGAAAACCCGCTCCTCTGCCCCATAGCTGACCCCCTGCCCCATAACTGCCCCCCTCAGCCCCACAGCCGCCCCCCAGCCCCATAACTTCCCCCCAAACCCGGCCCCCTGCCCCACAACTGCCCCCCCAGCCCCATAGCTGCCCGCCCCAGCCCCATAACTGCCCCCCTCAGCCCCATAACTGCCCCCAGCCCCACAGCTGCCCCCAAAACCCAGCCCCATAGCCGCCCCCCTGCCCCACAACTGCCCCCCCAGCCCCACAACTGCCCCCCCAGCCCCATAACTTCCCCCCAAACCCGGCCCCCTGCCCCACAGCTGAACCCCCTGCCCCATAGCTGCCCGCCCCAGCCCCATAACTGCCCCCCTCAGCCCCATAACTGCCCCCAGCCCCACAGCTGCCCCCAAAACCCAGCCCCATAGCCGCCCCCCTGCCCCACAACTGCCCCCCCTGCCCCATAACTGCCCCCCTCAGCCCCATAACTTCCCCCCAAACCCGGCCCCCTGCCCCACAACTGCCCCCCCAGCCCCATAGCTGCCCGCCCCAGCCCCATAACTGCCCCCCTCAGCCCCATAACTGCCCCCAGCCCCACAGCTGCCCCCAAAACCCAGCCCCATAGCCGCCCCCCTGCCCCACAACTGCCCCCCCAGCCCCACAACTGCCCCCCCAGCCCCATAACCGCCCCCAGAACCCAGCCCCCTGCCCCATAGCTGCCCCCAGAGCCCAGCCCCATAGCTGCCCCTCGCACCCCCAGCCCCATAAGTACCCCACAACCCCACAACTGCCCCCCCAGCCCCACAACTGCCCCACATTCCCCCCCCACCGCCCCACAACTGCCCCCCAGCTGCCCCCCCAGCCCCACAACTGCCCCACACTCCCCCCCATGACCCCCAGCCCCACACCTGCCCCCCAAGTCCCTTCTCCTGCCCCACAGACCCCCACCAGGGCCCCCCAACTGCCCCCCCAGCCCCACAACTGCCCCCCAAATCCCCCCAACTGCCCCCCCAGCCCCACACCTGCCCCCCAAGTCCCTTCTCCTGCCCCATAGATCCCCCCAGCCCCACAAGTGCCCCCCAACTGCCCCCCAGCCCCCCAAATCCCCCTCCCCAGCCCCCCAAGTCCCCCCCAACCGCCCCCCCAGCCCCACAAGTGCCCCCCAAGTCCCTCCTCCTGCCCCACAGATCCCCCCCCCAGCCCCCCAACTCCCCCCCCCTCCCGCCCCCCAGATCCCCCCCACCCCCCCCCTTTCGGTGGGTCCCGGCCCCCCGCCCCCTCCCCCACCCCCCCACCCCCCTCCCGCCCCCCTCACGTGACTCCCCGTCACGTGACACCCCCCCAAAAACCTCCCCCCCCCCCCCCGTTACCCGCCGGCGAGACGCTGCCGCGGCGGCGCCCACGTGACCCCGCTTCGCCTCTGCCGGGGTCACGTGAGCGCGTCCCCACGTGACCGAAGCCGCGGACCCGCCCCCCCCCCCCCGTCTCGACCCCCGGCTCGGGCCCCGCCCTCTTCCGGCCGCGGAATGAACCAATGGGGAAGAGGCGCTGCCGGAAATGGTGGGGGTGGGCGGTCGTGACGTCACGGGGAGGGACGAGGGGGGAGCTGGGGGCGGGAACTGGGAGCACTGGGAGCTACTGGGAGCTACTGGGAGCTACTGGGAATACTGGGAGCGCTGGTTTATGAGCACTGGGAGCTACTGGTGTTACTGGGAATACTGGTCTGGGAGCACTGGGAGCACTGGTTTGGGAGTACTGGGAGAACTGGGAGCACTGGGAGCTACTGGGAGCTGCTGGGAGCTACTGGGAGCACTGGGAATACTGGTCTGGGAGCACTGGGAGCTACTGGGAGCACTGGGAGCTACTGGGAGCTACTGGGAGCTGCTGGTGTTACTGGGAATACTGGTCTGGGAGCACTGGGAGCACTGGGAGCACTGGTTTGGGAGTACTGGGAGCACTGGGAGCTACTGGGAGCTGCTGGGAGCTACTGGTGTTACTGGGAATACTGGTCTGGGAGCACTGGGAGCACTGGGAGCACTGGTCTGGGAGTACTGGGAGAACTGGGAGCAGTGGTTTGGGAGCACTGGGAGCTACTGGGAGCTGCTGGGAGCTGCTGGGAGCACTGGGAATACTGGTCTGGGAGCACTGGGAGCTACTGGGAGCTACTGGGAGCTGCTGGTGTTACTGGGAATACTGGTTTGGGAGCACTGGGAGCACTGGGAGCACTGGTTTTGGAGTACTGGGAGTACTGGGAGCACTGGTTTTGGAGTACTGGGAGAACTGGGAGCACTGGTCTGGGAGTACTGGGAGCACTGGGAGCACTGGTTTTGGAGTACTGGGAGTACTGGGAGCACTGGTTTGGGAGCACTGGGAGCACTGGTTTGGGAGCACTGGGAGCACTGGTTTGGGAGCACTGGGAGCACTGGGAGCACTGGTTTTGGAGTACTGGGAGTGCTGGGAGCACTGGTCTGGGAGTACTGGGAGCACTGGGAGCACTGGTTTTGGAGTACTGGGAGTGCTGGGAGCACTGGTTTTGGAGTGCTGGGAGCACTGGTTTGGGAGCACTGGGAGCACTGGTGTTACTGGGAATACTGGTTTCAGAGTCCTGGGAGCACTGGGACCACTGGTTTTTGAGCACTGGTATCACTGGGAACACTGGTTTCAGAGCTCTGGGAGCCCTTGGAGCACTGGGAGCACTGGGAGCACTGGTTTCAGAGCTCTGGGATTACTGGGAGCACTGGGAACACTGGTTTTTGGAGCACTGGGAGCACTGGTATCACTGGGATCACTGGTTTCAGAGCTCTGGGAGCCCTTGGAGCACTGGGAGCACTGGTTTCTGACTCCTGGGACTACTGGGAGCACTGGGCACACTGGTTTTGGAGCACTGGGAGCACTGGGAGTACTGGGAGCACTGGTTCTGGAGCACTGGGAACACTGGTTCTGGAGCACTGGGAACACTGGTTCTGGAGCACTGGGATCACTGGGAGCACTGGTTTCAGAGCTCTGGGAGCACTGGGAGCACTGGGAGCACTGGTTCTGGAGCACTGGGAACACTGGTTTTGGAGCACTGGGAGCACTGGGAGCACTGGGAGCACTGGTTTCTGACTCCTGGGACTACTGGGAGCACTGGGCACACTGGTTTTGGAGCACTGGGAGCACTGGGAGTACTGGGAGCACTGGTTCTGGAGCACTGGGAACACTGGTTCTGGAGCACTGGGAACACTGGTTCTGGAGCACTGGGATCACTGGGAGCACTGGTTTCAGAGCTCTGGGAGCACTGGGAGCACTGGGAACACTGGTTTTGGAGCACTGGGAGCACTGGTATCACTGGGAACACTGGTTTCAGAGCTCTGGGAGCACTGGGAGCACTGGTTTCGGAGCTCTGGGATTACTGGGAGCACTGGGAACACTGGTTCTGGAGCACTGGGAGCACTGGGAACACTGGGATCACTGGTTTCAGAGCTCTGGGAGCACTGGTATCACTGGGAACACTGGTTCTGGAGCACTGGGAACACTGGTAGCACTGGTTTCGGAGCTCTGGGATTACTGGGAGCACTGGTTCTGGAGCACTGGGAGCACTGGTTTCAGAGCTCTGGGAGCACTGGGATCACTGGGAACACTGGTTCTGGAGCACTGGGAACACTGGGATCACTGGTTTCAGAGCTCTGGGATTACTGGGAGCACTGGGAACACTGGTTCTGGAGCACTGGGAGCACTGGGAACACTGGTTTTGGAGCACTGGGAGCACTGGGATCACTGGGAACACTGGTTTTGGAGCACTGGGAGCACTGGGAGCACTGGTAGCACTGGTTTCGGAGCTCTGGGATTACTGGGAGCACTGGTTCTGGAGCACTGGGAGCACTGGTTTCAGAGCTCTGGGAGCACTGGGATCACTGGGAACACTGGTTCTGGAGCACTGGGAACACTGGGATCACTGGTTTCAGAGCTCTGGGATTACTGGGAGCACTGGGAACACTGGTTCTGGAGCACTGGGAGCACTGGGAACACTGGTTTTGGAGCACTGGGAGCACTGGGATCACTGGGAACACTGGTTTTGGAGCACTGGGAGCACTGGGAGCACTGGGAGCACTGGTTTCGGAGCTCTGGGATTACTGGGAGCACTGGGAACACTGGTTTCGGAGCACTGGGAGCACTGGGATCACTGGTTTCAGAGCTCTGGGATTACTGGGAGCACTGGGAACACTGGTTTTGGAGCACTGGGAGCACTGGGAGCACTGGGATCACTGGTTTCAGAGCTCTGGGATTACTGGGAGCACTGGGAAACACTGGTTTTGGAGCACTGGGAACACTGGTTTTGGAGCACTGGGAGCACTGGTATCACTGGGATCACTGGTTTCAGAGCTCTGGGATTACTGGGAGCACTGGGAACACTGGTTTTGGAGCACTGGGAGCACTGGTATCACTGGGATCACTGGTTTCAGAGCTCTGGGATTACTGGGAGCACTGGGAACACTGGTTCTGGAGCACTGGGAGCACTGGGAACACTGGTTTTGGAGCACTGGGAGCACTGGGAGCACTGGGATCACTGGTTTCAGAGCTCTGGGATTACTGGGAGCACTGGGAACACTGGTTTTGGAGCACTGGGAGCACTGGGAACACTGGTTTTGGAGCACTGGGATCACTGGTTTCAGAGCTCTGGGATTACTGGGATCACTGGGAACACTGGTTTTGGAACACTGGGAGCACTGAGATCACTGGGAACACTGGTTTTGGAGCACTGGGAGCACTGGGAGCACTGGGATCACTGGTTTCAGAGCTCTGGGATTACTGGGATCACTGGGAACACTGGTTTTGGAACACTGGGAGCACTGAGATCACTGGGAACACTGGTTTTGGAGCACTGGGAGCACTGGGAGCACTGGGAACACTGGTTTCAGAGCTCTGGGATTACTGGGAGCACTGGGAACACTGGTTTTGGAGCACTGGGAGCACTGGCAGCACTGGGAACACTGGTTTCGGAGCACTGGGAGCACTGGGATCACTGGGAACACTGGTTTTGGAGCACTGGGATCACTGGGAGCACTGGGATCACTGGTTTCAGAGCTCTGGGAGCACTGGGAGCACTGGGAGCACTGGTTCTGGAGCACTGGGAACACTGGTTTTGGAGCACTGGGAGCACTGGGAGCACTGGGAGCACTGGTTTCTGACTCCTGGGACTACTGGGAGCACTGGGCACACTGGTTTTGGAGCACTGGGAGCACTGGGAGTACTGGGAGCACTGGTTCTGGAGCACTGGGAACACTGGTTCTGGAGCACTGGGATCACTGGGAGCACTGGTTTCAGAGCTCTGGGAGCACTGGGAGCACTGGGAACACTGGTTTTGGAGCACTGGGAGCACTGGTATCACTGGGAACACTGGTTTCAGAGCTCTGGGAGCACTGGGAGCACTGGTTTCAGAGCTCTGGGATTACTGGGAGCACTGGGAGCACTGGTTCTGGAGCACTGGGAGCACTGGGAACACTGGGATCACTGGTTTCAGAGCTCTGGGATTACTGGGAGCACTGGGAACACTGGTTTCGGAGCACTGGGAGCACTGGGATCACTGGTTTCAGAGCTCTGGGATTACTGGGAGCACTGGGAACACTGGTTTTGGAGCACTGGGAGCACTGGGAGCACTGGGATCACTGGTTTCAGAGCTCTGGGATTACTGGGAGCACTGGGAAACACTGGTTTTGGAGCACTGGGAACACTGGTTTTGGAGCACTGGGAGCACTGGTATCACTGGGATCACTGGTTTCAGAGCTCTGGGATTACTGGGAGCACTGGGAACACTGGTTTTGGAGCACTGGGAGCACTGGTATCACTGGGATCACTGGTTTCAGAGCTCTGGGATTACTGGGAGCACTGGGAACACTGGTTCTGGAGCACTGGGAGCACTGGGAACACTGGTTTTGGAGCACTGGGAGCACTGGGAGCACTGGGATCACTGGTTTCAGAGCTCTGGGATTACTGGGAGCACTGGGAACACTGGTTTTGGAGCACTGGGAGCACTGGGAACACTGGTTTTGGAGCACTGGGATCACTGGTTTCAGAGCTCTGGGATTACTGGGATCACTGGGAACACTGGTTTTGGAACACTGGGAGCACTGAGATCACTGGGAACACTGGTTTTGGAGCACTGGGAGCACTGGGAGCACTGGGATCACTGGTTTCAGAGCTCTGGGATTACTGGGATCACTGGGAACACTGGTTTTGGAACACTGGGAGCACTGAGATCACTGGGAACACTGGTTTTGGAGCACTGGGAGCACTGGGAGCACTGGGAACACTGGTTTCAGAGCTCTGGGATTACTGGGAGCACTGGGAACACTGGTTTTGGAGCACTGGGAGCACTGGCAGCACTGGGAACACTGGTTTCGGAGCACTGGGAGCACTGGGATCACTGGGAACACTGGTTTTGGAGCACTGGGATCACTGGGAGCACTGGGATCACTGGTTTCAGAGCTCTGGGATTACTGGGAGCACTGGGAACACTGGTTTTGGAGCACTGGGAGCACTGGTATCACTGGGATCACTGGTTTCAGAGCTCTGGGATTACTGGGAGCACTGGGAACACTGGTTCTGGAGCACTGGGAGCACTGGGAACACTGGTTTTGGAGCACTGGGAGCACTGGGAGCACTGGGATCACTGGTTTCAGAGCTCTGGGATTACTGGGAGCACTGGGAACACTGGTTTTGGAGCACTGGGAGCACTGGGATCACTGGTTTCAGAGCTCTGGGATTACTGGGAGCACTGGGATCACTGGTTTCAGAGCTCTGGGATTACTGGGAGCACTGGGAACACTGGTTTTGGAGCACTGGGAGCACTGGGATCACTGGTTTCAGAGCTCTGGGATTACTGGGAGCACTGGGAACACTGGTTTTGGAGCACTGGGAGCACTGGTATCACTGGGATCACTGGTTTCAGAGCTCTGGGATTACTGGGAGCACTGGGAACACTGGTTCTGGAGCACTGGGAGCACTGGGAACACTGGTTTTGGAGCACTGGGAGCACTGGGAGCACTGGGATCACTGGTTTCAGAGCTCTGGGATTACTGGGAGCACTGGGAACACTGGTTTTGGAGCACTGGGAGCACTGGGATCACTGGTTTCAGAGCTCTGGGATTACTGGGAGCACTGGGATCACTGGTTTCAGAGCTCTGGGATTACTGGGAGCACTGGGAACACTGGTTTTGGAGCACTGGTATCACTGGGATCACTGGTTTCAGAGCTCTGGGATTACTGGGAGCACTGGGAACACTGGTTCCGGAGCACTGGGAGCACTGGGAACACTGGTTTCGGAGCCCTGGCCTCACTGGGCTCCCTGATTTCGCCCCCTCCCCCCCCACCCCCTCCGGAGCGGGGGAGGGGCGGGTGGCAGGTGCTGGGGTCCCCCCCCCTTCCCCTCCCCCCCCCAGTTTCTATTTTTAACCCTTTTCTCCCTTTAAGGGCACCCTGGGGCACCCTCAAGGCGCCTTTTTGGGGGGGGGGGGGGAAGGACCCCCCCCAAGAAGGGCGTGGCCCGAGGGGGGTGGGGGCTATTTTGGGAATAGCCACACCCACCCCCCCACCCCCACCCTGGGGGGATAAAAACCCCCCGGAGCCACCGGGACCCCCCGAGGGAGACGCAGGGACCCCGCGTCAGCCATGGTGAGATTTTGGGGACACCCCCCCCCAGGGACCCCCAAATTTTTTTGGGACCCCCCCAGGGACCCCCAACCCCCCCCAGGACCCCCAAATCCCTCCTGGACCCCCCCCCAGGGACCCCAAATTTTTTTGGGACCCCCCCAGGGACCCCCAAACCCCCCCAGGACCCCCAAATCCCTCCTGGACCCCCCCCCCAGGGACCCCAAATTTTTTCTGGGACCCCCCCAATTTTTGGGACCCCCCCCGGGTCCCCAAAATTCCCCCTCCCAGGGACCCCCAAATTTTTGGGACCCCCCCCAGGGACCCCTAAATCCCCCCCTGGGACCCCCAAATTCTTTTGGGACCCCTAAATCCCCCCCCAGGACCCCCAAATCCCTCCTGGACCCCCCCCCAGGGACCCCAAATTTTTTCTGGGACCCCCCCAATTTTTGGGACCCCCCCGGGACCCCAAAATTGCCCCCCCCAGGGACCCCCAAATTCTTCTGGGACCCCCCAAAATCCTGCTGGGACCCCCCCCAGGACCCCAAAATTCTTTTGGGACCCCCCCAGGACCCCTAAATCTCCCCCCAGGACCCCCAAATTTTTTTGGGACCCCCCCGGGACCCCTAAATTCCCCCCGGGACCCCCAAATTCTTCTGGGACCCCTAAATCCCCCCCCAGGACCCCCAAATCCCTCCTGGACCCCCCCCCCCCCAGGTCCTTAAAATTCTTCTGGGACCCCCCCCCGGACCCCCAAGTCCCCCCAAATCCCCCCCAAAAGCCCACCCAGACCCCTCCCCCCCCCACCTCCCCAACCACCCCTCCCCTCCCCCAAAATCCCCCCAAAATCCCCCAACCCCCCACCCAGACCCCACCTCCACCCCTCCCCCACCCCCGAAATCCCCCCCGAAATCCCCCCAAATTCCCCCCCAAATCCCCCAATCTCCCCCCAGACCCCTCCCCCACCCCTCCTCCCCTCCCCCACCCCAAAATCCCCCCAAATTCCCCCTAAAATCCCCCCAAAATCCCCCAACCCCCCACCCCGACCCCTCCCCCACCCCTCCTCCCCTCCCCCCACCCCCCCACCCCTCCCCCACCCCCGAAATCCCCCCAAATTCCCCCCCAAATCCCCCAATCTCCCCCCAGACCCCTCCCCCACCCCAAAATCCCCCCAAATTCCCCCTAAAATCCCCCCAAAATCCCCAACCCCCCACCCCGACCCCTCCCCCACCCCTCCCCCCACCCTCCCCCACCCCCGAAATCCCCCCGAAATCCCCCCAAATTCCCCCCAAAATCCCCCAATCTCCCCCCAACCCCCCACCCAGACCCCTCCCCCACCCCTCCCCCCTCCCCCCACCCCTCCCCCCACCCCTCCCCCCCTCCCCCACCCCCCAAATCCCCCCCCCAATTCCCCTAAAATCCCCTCAAATCCCCCCAAATCCCCCAAATCCCCCCCCCGGGTCCCCCCCCAACCCCACCCCTCCCCCTCCCCCGCCCCTCCCCCACCCCCCACTAACCCCCCTCCCCCTCCCCCCCCCCAAAAAGGCCCCCAAAAAGGCGAGGCGCCGCGCGGCCGAAGGCAGCTCCAACGTCTTCTCCATGTTCGACCAGACCCAGATCCAGGAGTTCAAGGAGGTGGGGGGAGGGGCCGGGGGGAGGGGCCGGGGGGAGGGGCCGGGGTGGGGGGAGGGGCCGGGGTGGGGGGGGGAGGGGCACCCTTGGAATCTTGGGTTTCCTTCCACCCCTCCCCCCCCCCCAACACCTGTTGGGGTTTTTTTGGGGGGGGGGGGAGGGGAGATTTTGGGCCTTTGGGGTGGGGGAGGGGTGGGGGGAGGGGGCGTGGCCGCCTTCCCATGAGCCTTTGCGACCCCTCCCCCCCCCCCCCCCCCAAATTTTTAGGCTTTCACCGTCATCGACCAGAACCGCGACGGCATCATCGACAAGGATGACCTCAGGGAGACTTTCGCTGCCATGGGTAAAGGGGGGCGTGGCCTGGAGGGGCGTGGCTGGGTGGGGCGTGGCCGGGAGGGGCGTGGCGCTAGGGGGCGTGGACCGGAGGGGCGTGGCTAAAGGGGGAGGGGGTCGAAAGGGGAGGAGGGGGGAGAGGGAGCTGTTGAGGGAGGGGGTGGGGCTTGGGGAAGGGGAGGGGCTTGGGAGGGAGGGGCGTGGTTTGGAGGGGAAGGGGTGGGGCTGGGAGGGGAGGGGCTGGGAGGGGAGGGGCGGGGCTTGGAGGGGCGTAGAGGGGAGAGTGGGGCGTGGAGGGAGGGGCTTAGCGGGAAGGGGTGGGGCTTAGTGGGAAGGGGTGGGGTTTGGAGGAAGGGGAGTGGCTTAGCGAGAAGGGGCGGGGCGATAGAAGAAAGGGGAGTGGCTTAGAGCGAAGGGGCGGGGCTTAGAGAGTG
>NW_027212527.1:0-71000 GCF_947461875.1 Haliaeetus albicilla
TGTGTCCCTCCCTCCCAGCCTCTCCCCAGCCCGGGTCCCTCAACTTAGCTTTCAGAGGGCCAAGGGTACGAATCCATCCTCTGCAAAAATCACATGGGCTAACTGGGATGTTGCTCAAGGGGACATATTGTTCTTCATCATCTGCAATGAGAGAAACAAAGAAACAACAACAAAAAGAAATCAGAAAAGGGTGTAAGCATCCCGCTGGCCAACACCAACTAGTTCCCCAACTCCCCCCTCCTCACAAGTGCCACCGTCTTCGCTTCCCCGCTCGTTCCAGACTCAGACCCTGCAGCCGTCATCACTCGTGGTACCTAAAGGTACCAAGAGACACCAAGTTAGCATGGCGCTCAGGACAAGTCATCAGCCCCACGGTCCTCCTCCCTAATCCACAGCTCACCTCGAACGCTCATCCAATTCCAAAGGTGGCCCGCACAGCGCCTGCAAAACGGAAGGTAAATGCTTAACCGAGCAGCCCCATAATACTTCGCTATTCAACACCGACCCGGCCGACGACCGCCTCACCTTCTCGGACCCCTCACCGGCATGCAGCTTTGCAGGAGACCTTAGAGCAGACTTCACGGTACGTAAAGGGTGCCTATAAGAAACCTGCAGAGGGACTTTTTACAAGGGTGTACAGCAATAGGACAAGGCGGTAACGGCTTCAGTCCTAAAGAGGGTACATTTAGTGTAGGCATTAGGAAGACGTTTCTCACTAGGGGTGGCGAGGCACTGGAACGCGTTGCCCAGAGAACCTGCGGATGCTCCCTCCCTGGAAGCATTCAAGGCCAGGTCAGATGGGGCTTTGAGCAACCTGGTCTCGCGGAAGGTGTCCCTACCCATCGCGGGGGGGTTGGAACTAGAGGATCTGTATAGTCCCTTGCTACCCAAACCATTCTACGATGCTATGACATCCAAATCCAACTGCAAAACTCATCTGAGAAGGGCTGCTGAACCCTCCTCCCTTTCCCCAGCAGTCCCAAAACTTTAGAAACCCCTTTTCCTCTCCTCAACTGTCAGGAAAGGAACCCCACTGCTTCCTTGACACCTCCTGCCCTCCATTCGCACCCCTGAACCCCCTTCAGTGGCTACTCCTCAGGAGCCGCTCTTCTGAGCCACATCCCAAATTCGGGGGGCACCTCCTAACCTACAGCTTCACAGAGACCCTGAGCTCTGCTACATGCCCACAAAATACAAGTCCCAAGGCTTGTAATCTACGAGGGGCCTGCCACGAGCTGCAAAGATTCTAGGGACACCGTGGCATTCTGTGGGCAATGAAGAAAGGCGACAAGGCATTCCAGACCCTGAAATTGTTTCTGTGCCTCACGGCCCTTCTGCTTTCTTCAGAAATACTAAAACTCCATATACAGATGCATACAAGACACTCACCCTAACCCCTGCTAAACAATATCACCATCGGTCCCGTTAAGAGAGATATCAGCAACTTACACAGCATACAGCAGAACTGGTGAAAAAAACAAGGCTCCTTTTTCAATAAAGCTGGGAATTCCAGGACAACATAATTCATGAAGAATTAAAACAAACAAACAAACAATGCATACTATTAAACCATCATTCTACCCCCGAACACTCAAAACAAAATTACTGACCTGAAAAAAAAAGAAAAAAGCTGCATATACAAGCGTTACTTTCTACTACACATGCTGCTGAACCTTGACTGGTCCTGAAGCTCTTACCTCAGACAGACACCTCTTCCCAAAGGGCTGAGCCAGCTCAAAAGCTGCAAAGGACTCAAAGAAGGGCAGAGCACCAACACCAGAGAAACCCAGGAGCACAATGAGCTCCCTCAGCAGAGGCTGTGGCTCAAATACCCCGAGCCTCCGCCCACCACCCTCAGCACAATCACCTGGGAAAGGGGAAGGGCAAACCACCAGCAGTTATAAAGTCAGCTGGAGAAGCAGCAGCACTGTTCTCACCTGCCTTAAATTTCCAGCAAGCAAGGTCCTGGACAGAGAAAGTAACCCCCCCAGGAAATGGCACTACTTGCTCCACCTACACACACACTACAGCACTACAGCTACACCTATTGCATCAGCAATGTGATCAGGTAGGGAATTAAACTTAATTTTTCTGGGGTGTAGATAGAAAACAATAGATGTCTTTCTAAACTAGGTAAGAAACTAGCTCATTAAATGCAATGGCCATGTTGTTATCAAAATTGATGTCCTTTAGTTTCCTATAAAAAAGCCAAAACGCTCTGGGGTTATGCTTCATTTCTAGCAAGACTGTGCATACCACCTTACTTCTACCAGAACTACCTTCTGGATAGGAATGAATATAAAAGCAGAATTAGATCCCTTAAGAATTCCATCTCCTAAATATCTCTGGTTGCAAAATAAATTATTTACTGTGAATAGCCAATGATTCAGAGTCCCCCTGAGCGTGTCTCCAGCTGACTCCCTTAACAGAGTTACAAGAGTCCCAAAGCGCAAAAGACACCAAAAAACCCATGGAAATACATGGGGGGACCAGGCAGCAGCCATGCCCCACAAGGACAGGCCAGGGCAGGGCGGCAACGACACCCCCTGCAGTCATACAGGACAGGGTCAGCAGAAGCCACACCCCCGCGTTTTGGGGGGGAGGCGGCAGCCACAAATGACACCAGGAAAACATGGAACTTCAGGGATACACGGTGGGTGGGGGGAAGGGGGTGACGCACCCACCAATCGGCATGGGAAAAAACTCACAGGGAAGGTGGGTTACATGGATAGTTTGCGGTGGTAAGATACGTGCGCAAGAACATGCACAGGCTGGGGGGGGATGCATGAGGTTTACCTTCACCAGGGGCTCCACCCAGGTAATCCACAGTAGGTAAACTCATCTGGGATAATCTGCAACAGCAATTCCACTCTGGGTTCTTGACCCAACACCAGATAATCCACACTGCCTGCCCTATGGAGGGGGAGCTTCCCACAGGATGGGGCATCTGCTGAGCATCACCACACCCTTACGACAACACATCTGAAAAATTAAAATCACAAATTGTATTTCAGCATATTAAAAAAAATAACACCAAATGAGTAGAGGAATTCCAGCAAAGGGACAGGCTAGCAGGTGCCCTAATTAGGACTCGAGCTAAACAGGTCAGCTCACAATACAACACATCCTTTAGAAGGTAGACCGATGAAAACTGGTTTGCTGCTAGATAACTGTATAAGTGAGATTTGATAAATGATCATATATTAACAATATGGTTGAAACAGTAGACAAAAGGTAGCTGGGGACATAATTACAAAAGTGTAGTCAAATGATTAACTAGTAATTATTCATAAGTTTTGCAGTTCTTTGCTCTTATGACTAGATGTTCCTGTTCGCGAGATGAGAACAATGCTGAAACTGACCGCATGTGACTGAAACTGCGTTAAGCTTCAAGATCAAAGAACAAGGACAAGAATAAAGACTTCAAGGACAGCCAACAAGAACTTCAAATGGGTCCGTGGTCGCAAAAGCAGCCCTTTGCCTCAAATGGATCCTTCGTTGCGCATGATCGGATGTAGGCAGTACTACGATAATCAGTTATAATCATTTTTATGTATACGTATACTAATCTGATTAATATGCCATTAGTTATTCTATATAACCTGTTTGTGCTAAAGCTGTGGTATGCACGCTAGGTGGAACTATCCCGCGTGCATCCAGCGCTGCAATAAAGAATGCCTGCTTTCTAAAACTCCGAAACAAGTCTCGGAGAGTTTCTTCGACCGGCTTTTCAGTACCAGAGCGGTGTAATTGCAACAAAATGAGTCCAAAGGGGGCTTACAGAGCTAAAAGTGTGCTGCAGGGAAAATCTAAGACCTCGGGAGACATTGTGACAGTAGCAAAGGGCTTCTGAGAGGGACAGGCAAAAGAAGGCTCGAGGCCACGATGAAGAAGTCCAGAAGGGATTTGAACAGACTACAGATGTCCTCAGGGAACAGAGGTATCCTAGCTAGCATAGAGGACAACATGAGCATTCTGGAGATGAAAGATGGCATCAGGAAAGGTTCTCAGGGAGGGAGAAGGATGCAAAGTGCACAACAGAGCCAAAAGAGGGCTGTGGGGCACAAGGATGGCCTCAGGAGGCACGATGATGGGAGAAGGGTGCTGAGAGTGAAAGACAGAAGGCGGCTCTGGGACACAATGCAAAACTCAAGAAGGTGTCCCAGC
This sequence comes from Haliaeetus albicilla, assembly GCF_947461875.1. NCBI lineage: Eukaryota > Metazoa > Chordata > Aves > Accipitriformes > Accipitridae > Haliaeetus > Haliaeetus albicilla. The sequence goes on from NW_027212527.1 coordinate 4,168, forward strand.
AATGTATAGATGTCTTCAGGGGATGAGCGACTGAATGGAGACATCCAAGATAGCAGTGAATAAGGTAAGAGTGCTCTGGGGCACAATGAAAGCCTCAGGAAGAGTTGTCTCTGAATAAGAAAAAAAACAAAGCCTGCTACAGAACTCAAGGATAGTGATGGAACAGAAGGATGCTCGCAGGAAGCATTGTGACAGAAATAGTGGGGTACTGAGGTATACAGAGACACAGAAGAAGGCTCGAGGGCACAAAGATACTGGGAGGAGATTTGAACGTGGTACAGGTATCATGAGGGAGACTGACGCGCTGGAGGCAAGCGAGATGGAAGAGAGAACAAAAAGACTGCTCTGAGGAAGAGGCAATGTTCTGACAAACCAAGAGGGGTGCAAATTACACCCCAGAGATAAAAGCGTGCCGAGGAGACCCTCTAAAGCCTGAGGATGAACCAAGAAAAGAGCCCCCCAAAAATAAAAGTAGACATAGAAAGAAAATTTTAAAAAACCAAAAGGGTACAAGGCACAGGAGAAAAATTTAAAAGTAGGGACAGAAAACTAGATAAAAGTAGACATAGAAAAGAAATTCAAGAAGGAAGGCATTAAAGGAGGAAAAAAATTAAAAATAGGGACAACAAACTAAATAAATGGAGACATAAAGAAAATTCTAAAATTGACAACCTACCCAACTGTTGTGGTTTAACCCCAGCCAGCAACTAAGCAACCGCTCGCTCACTCCCACCACCCAGTGGGTTAGGGGAGAGAATCGAGGGGGGAAAAAAGTAAAACTTGTGGGTTGCTATAAAGACAGTTTAATAGGACAGAAAGGAAGATAATAATAAAATAATTGGAGATAATAATACACAAAACATAATACTTGGAGATAATATACAAAAACAAGTGATGCGCAATGCAATTGCTCACCACTCGCCTACCGATGCCCAGTTAGTTCCCAAGCAGTGATCCCTGCCCCTGGCTCCCCATCCCCAGCCAGCTCCCCCCAGTTTATATACTGTGCATGACATCATAAGGTATGGAATATCCCTTTGGCCAGTTTAGGTCAGCTGTCCTGGCTGTGTCCCCTCCCAACTTCTTGTGCCTCTCCAGTCTTCTTGCTGGCTAGGCATGAGAAGCCGAAAAATACTTGACTTGCTTTAAGTACTACTTAGCAACAACTGAAAACACCAGTGTGTTATCAACATGTTTCTCATACTAAATCCAAAACATAACACTATACCAGTTACTAGAAAGAAAATTAACTCTGTCCCAGCCAAAACCAGGACACCAACAGACAAGAATTAAGAAGTAGGGACAGGAGGTAGATAAAAGCAGATGTAGGAAAAAAATTAAAAAAGCCACAAGATTAAGAAAATAAAGGAAAAAATAAAACACAGGAACGTCAAGCTAAATAAACAAAATTTTTAAAGTGACAGCACTTTTAAATTACACAGCACAGACTAGAATGAAATATAAAGACAGTGAAGTGGATAAAAGTAGATAAAAACAAAAAAGCAACAGGACACAGGAAATTAAAAAAATAGGGTTAGACATCTTGATAAAAGTAGACATAGAAAATTTTAAGAGACATAACGTAGAGAACAGCTAGTAAAAAAGGAAACAATAGAGACAGAAAAATACATAAAAGTGAACAAAGAAACAAAATTCAAAAGTGAAGGCATTGAGAGGAAAAAAATTTAAAATAGCAAAAACCCCTAAACAGGCAGTGTGAGAGGCTGAAAGAGTTAATGTATCAAACATTGTGGTGGGGCAAGTTCTGCTTAATAACAAACTCTGCATAACAAGGAACCCTGCCTAGCAAGGAACCACAGGTGAAAAGCAGCAGATCAGCCACCCATCAGCAACAGGAGGGGGAGGGCATGCCAGAGGGTGCATAGCTCCCTGTTCTGGTAAGCTGAGCAGGGCAATTCACCAGGCTGTTCTGATATGCTGAGCAGGACAGCTCACCATACATGACAAAATATCATGTTTGCAGGGAAGGGGAAGTTACCCCCCAAACGAATCCCAAGTCCCAAAGGCTCACAAGCTGTTCATGACACCTAATAAGCCTAATAAGTTCGAGTGCCCGCCCGAATGAGGGGCAAGGAGGATAAAAGGACACAAACTGAAGCCCCAAGTGTGCAAGCCCACTGGGACTGGACCCCTCAGCTGACTGAACCATTGCTGGACCCAGGACCGGTGAAATCTTTCTCTTCTCTCTCTGTCTTGTTTCTCCCTTTCTTTTTCCTTTTCTGTAATCCCTACATCTTATCCCTGTAGACATAGGAGTGGATCCAGCTGCCCCTAGGCTCCTCTGTGAGGAGGAGTCTAGAAAGCAAAGGGGTCTGTTCTGAACCTCGTGACTCGACAGAAGGGGTCTCCTTACTGTCTTCCCTGAACTGATCCAAAAATAAGCAAGGCCTGTAGTATATGTTTGGTGATGCAGGGTTAGCACAGGTTACTGATGTAGATTGATGCCAATTTTTGTGATGAGCGAATAAAGTTGAGTTTTGTGAGTTAAAGGATCCCTGGTGTCGTTTCACTTTAATCCTGACCTGGGAATCGGCAAACCTGAGTTGTCATCCTGAGAAACTGAGACGTGACAGACAAAGACATAGAAAGAAATTTTTAAAAGCAACTGGGTGCGGGACATACTAGAATGGATTAAAAAATAAAGACAGCAAACTGGCTAAAAATAAATGAGGAAAGAAAATTTAAAAGAGATGGGGTACAGGACAGGCAGGAAAATTTTAAAAAAGGGAGTGACATCTTGATAAAAGTAGACATAAACCAGAAATTTTAAAAGCAACAAGATACAGTAAACAGGAAAAAATTAAAAATAGGGACAGGAAACAAGATAAAAGTACACCTAGAAAAAAGATTTGAAAAGTAAAAGAATTATGAGAGAAAAAATTGAAAAATAGGGACAGGGAACTACATAAGAGTAGACACAGAAAATTTTAAAAGCAATGCAGTTCACGACAGACAGGAAAGAATTAAAAAATAGAAACAGTTACTGGATAAAAGAAGACATAGACTATTATAAAAGCACAGCATTAAGGAAATAAAGGGAAAAATAGGGACAGCGAACTAAAACAGAGACATAGAAAGGAAATTTTAAAAGCAATGGAGTGTAAGACAAAGGAAAAAATTAAAAAATATTGAGAGGCTGAAAAAGAGAGAGAGATACATAGAAAGTAAGTTTTTAAAGTGATGTGGTATAGGACAGACAGGAAAGAATTAAAAACCAGTAATATGCAGCATCATAAAAGTAGACATAGAAGGAAAATTTAAAAAGTGATGGGGTACAGGACAAGAAAGAATTGAAAAATAGGGATAGAACTGGTTAACAGAGATAGAAAATTTTAAAAAGTGACGGAATAAGGAAAAATGGAAAATAATGAAAAATAGGGACAGCGAACTAAAGAAATGAAGATGTAAAACAAAATCTAAAAAGCAACAAGCTACAGGACAGACAAGAAAGTATTAAACAATAGTGACAGCAAACTACATAGAAAAATAGAAAGGAAATTTAAAAGTGATGGAGTGCAAGACAGGAAAAATTAAAAAACAAAGTGAACTGGATAAAAGGTGACACAGAAAGAAAATTTTAACAGTGACAGCATTAACAAAAAAGGCTAGGAAAAAAAATAAGGATAGGGTGAATAATACAGAGACACAGAGAAAGTAAATGTAAGAATTGGCAGGGTACACAACAGCCAGGAAAGAATCAAAAAGCTGTGATACACTGCTTGCTAAAAGTAGACATAGAAGGAAAATTTAAAAAATGATGGCATACAGGACAGGAAAAAAATTTTAAAATAGGGAGAGAAAAATAGATAAATAGAGATATGGAAAGAAAATTTAAAAAACAATGGGGTGCAAGACAGAGACGAAAAAACTAAATATAGACAGTGAACTGTATAAAACTAGCCATAGAAAGAAAATTTTAAAAGCAACCGCTTACAGGACATACAGGGAAAAAAAATTAAAAAATAGGGACAGCAAACAAATAAAACACAGAAAGAAAATTTTAAAAGTGAGATGGTACAGGACACAGGATAAAATTAAAAAAACAAAGACAGTGAATAGGTTAAAGTAGGCATAGAAAGCAAATTTGAAAAAAAGTGACAGGTGTCATGGTTTAACCCCAGCTGGCAACTAAGCACCCCCCAGCTGCCTGCTTGCTGCCCCCCTGCAGCAGGATGGGGGAGAAAAATCAGGAAAAAAGTAAAACTCACAGGTTGAGACAAAGACAGTTTAATAGGAAAAGCAGAAGCCATGCACACAAGCAAAGCAAGACAAGGAATTCATTCCCCGCTTCCCATCAGCAGGCGGGTGTTCAGGCATCTCCAGGAAACGAGGGCTCCATCCTGTGTAACGGTTACATGGGAAGACAAATGCCATCGCTCTGAATGTCCCCCCTTCCTTCTCCTTCCCCCAGCTTGATATGCTGAGCATGACATCATAGGGTCTGGAACAGCCCTTGGGTCAGTTGGAGTCAGCTGTCCCAGCTGTGTCCCCTCCCAGCTCCTTGTTCAGCCCCAGCCTGCTCGCTGGTGGGGCAGGGTGAGAAGCAGAACAGCCCTTGACTCTGTGCAAGCACTGCTCAGCAATAACAAAAACATCCCTGGGTCATCAATGCTGTTTTCAGCACAAATCCAAAACGTAGCCCCATACTAGCTACTGGGAAGAAAATTAACTCAATCCCAGCCAAAACCAGCACAACAGCGTACGTGACAGAGACAAAAGAATTAAAAAATGGGGACAGCTAACTAAACAGACAGATATAGGAAGAAAATTTAAACGGTGATGGGCTACATGACAGACAGGAATAAGCTAAAGACAGTGAATATGTTAAAGCAGACATAGAAAGAAAAAGTAAAAAGCAACAGGGTACACAATAGTGAGGAAAGAATTAAAAAACAGTGATACACAGCTCGATACAAGTAGATATAGAGGGAAAATTTAAGTGATTGGGTACTGGACAAAAAAAATTTTAAAATAGCCACAGTGAACTAAAACTGAGAAATATAAAGGAAATTTAAAAGTGACACAGGGGCACAGGACAGAGAGGAAAAAAATAAAAAATAAAGACAGTGAACTGGATAAAAGCAGACATAGAAAGCAAATTTTCAAAGCAACAGGGTACACAACAGACAGGAAATAATTAAAAAATAGCAATAGGCAGCTTCATAAAAGTAGATGTAGCATCGTAGTTTAACCCTGGCTGGCAACTATGTACCATACAGCTGCTCACTTACTCCACCACAGTGGGATAGGGGGAGAATCGGGAGGGTAAACGTGAGAAACTCATGGGTTGATATAAAAAGTTTAATAATTAAAAAGACTTTTTTTTTTTAAAGTTGTACAAGAAAACAAAACCAGCAAATGAAAACAATTGCTCACCACCAACTGACCGATGCCCAGCCAGTCTCAAGCAACTGGGTACAGGAGAGAGGGAGGAATTAAGATATAGGGTCAGGGAGACAGAGAGGGGAAGACATAGAAATTAAGTTTTCAAAGTAATGGGGTACAAGGCGGTGCAGAAAAAATAAAAAACAGGGAGAAGAAGCTGGTTAGAGAGAGGCATATTAAAAATTTAAAAGGCAACAGGGTACTGGGCAGAGTTGACAGACGAATAACAAGTTTTGAGGAGCCATACACATAGGTGGGCAGGCAGAGAGGGAGACAGACGAAGGGAGGCAAGCAGACGTCTAAAGAAGGGAGGCAGAGGTGGGCCAGGATGTAGAGGAGAGGACGTGCGGACTCACCACAGCTCCTGGTGCCGGCAGGAGACCTTCACCGCCCCGATGCTTCTCTCTCCGCCTCTGCCCCTTCCTCCTCCCCAGTGCCGGCTGCCTGACCCTCACCCGCTCGGCAGCACGCAGCGGACGCCTCAATGCTCCTCATCCACAAGGCTTGCTTTGATACATGGTGGCTCACGCATGTAGCCAACAAAGGCCAGGGACAGCTCAGAGGGATCCTTCCTTGGCACAAGGACTGGCCATTCCTTGCTGCAGGCACCTACCAGCCAGACCCCCGTGCACTCCCTCCTCAGCCAGTTCCCCTGCCCAGGCAGCCCCCTTTACAGCTGGAGCCCCTTCACACAGCAGGGCCAGCCCCATCCTCAGCCTCACTGGCCACACCTGGGGCCATCCCATCCCCAGCTGGAGCCCATCAGGAACAGGGGCCATTGCCAAAGCCCCACAGCACATCATCCCTGCCCCTGACCTACCCACATCCAGGGAGACAGAGGAGGAAGGACAGAGAGACACAGATGTGCAAGACAGGGAGCCAGGAAATTGGATGCTGGGAACAAGAGAGGGACGAGACGCAGGAAAACAGTGTAGAGAGAGAAGAGCAGAGAGACTGAGCAGAACAACAGGGATGGAGATGGAGGAATAAATAATAGGAAGCAGGGGAGAGAAGGGGAAGAGACTGGCAGGACAAGAAGATAAAGACAGGACAAGGGACAGGGAAACATTCTCAGGTGATACAGGAGAAGAAACAGCAAGAACTAGAAAAAAGAAACAGGGAGCCAGGTAGAGAGAAAAATTTTAAAAAGCAACAGCATACAAGAAACATAGGCAAGAACTGAGGGGTAGGCAGAAAATGTAAGAAGTGACATGGTACAGGACAGAGAGGGAAGAGTTAAGAACTAGAGACAGGGAGATGGATAGAAGGAAACATAGAAAGAAAATTTTGAAAGCAACAGGGTACAAGAATCAAAAAGTAGGTACATGAAGCTGCATAGAGGGAGACGTAAGAATGAAATTTGAAAAGCAACAGGGCACAAGAAATGCAGGCGAGAAATTAAACTAAGGTCAGGGAGACAAAGAGAGGGAAAAGTAGCAAGAAAATTTTAAAAGCAACTGGGTTTAAGAAACATGCAAGAATTTAAATAGGGATGGAGAGGTAGGAAGTTTCAAAAGTGATGACATACAAGAAATATAGGCAAGATTTTAAAAATAGGGACAGGGAGCCTGATAGAAGGAAACTGTGGTGGGTTGACCTTGCCTGGCTGACGAGTGTCCACCAAGCCACTCTATCATTCCTCCCCCTCAACAAGACAGGAGGGTACAAAATACAACAAAAAAGCTTGTGGGTCAAGATAAGGACAAAGAGATCACTCACCAATTACTGTCACAGGCAAAACAGACTCAACTTGGGGCAATTAATTTATTGTCAGTCAAAATCAGAGTACAATAATGAGAAATATGAACAAATCTGAAAAACACCTTCCCCCCACCCCTCTCTTTTTCCTGGGCTCATCTTCACTCCTGACTTCTCTACCTCCTCCTACCAAGCAGCACAGGGGGAGAGGGAGGGGGGGGTTGCAGTCAGTTCATCACAAGTTGTCTCTGCTGCTCCTTCCTTCTTCGTGTTCTTCCTCTGTTCCAGTGTGGTGTCACTCCCATGGGGCCACAGGTCCTGCCAGAAAACCTGCTCCAATGTGGGCTCCTCTCCACAGCGTCACAGCCTCCTTTGGGTGCATCCGCCTGCTCTGGCGAGGGGTCCCCCATCGGCTGCAGGGTGCACATCTGCTCTGCCATGGACCTCCGTGGGCTGCAGGGGGACAGCCTATGTCACCATGGTCTTCACTGCAGACTGCAGGGGAATCTGCTTTAGGACCTGGATCACCTCCTCCTTTTCCTTCTTCACTGACTTGGGTGTCTGCAGGACTGACAGCTTCTGCACAGCATTTTTTTTTAGCCCTTCTTAAATATCACAGAGGTGCTACCAGGGTTGCTGGTTGGCTCAGCTTTGACCAGTAGCAGCTCCATCTTGCTGGAACTGGCTGTGCCCAGCATGGGGGCAAGTCCTGGTGTCTTCTCCCAGAACCCACCCCTGCAGCCCCGGCCCACTCCCCTGCCCCAGCTGGCCACACAAACTCACTACAACAGTGATCGGCTTCAGGGCAGAGAGGGGGGATTGAAAAGTAGGGAAAGGGAGACAGAGAGAGAGATGGGGCGGGGGGGGTAGCAATGGGCTACAGGACAGCAAGGAGGAACTAATAAAAAGGGAGAGGATACCACACAGAGAGATGGAGAAAAACAAATATTAGTGATGAGCCGCAGGGCAGAAGGAAGAATTAAAAAAAGGGGACAGTGAGGTAGATGAGAGAGACTGAGAAATATCAAAAACACTGATGATCTAAAGGGGAGAGAGAGGGAAAATAAAGAATAGGGACAGGGAACCAGACAGAGAGACTAATAAAGACAACAATGGGCTATGGGACAGTGAGGGAAGAAGTTAAAACATAGGGACAGGGACCTGGAACAAGAGAATCTAAGAAAGTAAAAATGTATCCAGAATACAGGGCAGAGAAAGGAATTTAAAAATAGAGACACAGCATCAGACAGGTGAGAGCGGCGGGAACTGTGAAGGGCTAAAGGGCAGATAGGGAGGAATTAACAAGATTGGGATAAGAAGACAGACGGATAGATGGAGAAAGAAAAAGTAGTGACGGGCTGCAGGGCAGAAACAGAGGATAAAAAAGAGGGATGGGACAGGCCAGAAGTGCAGAGAGAAAAAGAAAGCAGAAGCAGAACAACAGAGAAAGAGGGGGACTTAGAGAACAACAGAGGGAGAGGTATAGGAAGAAAAAAACAAAAAAATTAAAGCAGTGAGAGAAAGAGAAGGTGGGGGCAGGGAGGGACTGGGATGCAGAAGAGGGGTGACACAGCCCCAGGGGTCCAGGACTCACCGTACCTCCCGCTCTTGGAGCTGCTGAGAGAATTTGACTGTTCAGACATGCCTGTCTCTCTCTCCCTCTCCCTTCCTCCTCTGCAGCTGCAGTCACTTGACTGTCATCCACCTAAGAGAATAGATTGGTGCCTTACAGCTCTTACAATATGAGGCTTCCTAGAAACACAGGCTCACATGCACACACACACACTACATGACTGTACTGTGGTTTTGGTTACGCATACAGGCCCTGCTGTGCACACTGGTGATCGGATCTGCTGAGGACTACACTAAGAAGGGTCCATCCTCACCTGGAGAGGCAGGCTATCTCCTGTCTGCAGCTGCTGGCTGGATCCTCTTTATTTTATTCTTCAAATAAAAAAATTCTTCAAATGCAGGCCACTACGGAATCTTTCCATGGCAACCACGGTGAAACGGTGCTAGCTGACATCCAGCTGAGAGAAGAAGAAAAACATTAGCACAAAGCTGGGCAGAAATCCAAAGCTGCCTTTTTGTTGTGAAGGTTTGTGAAGACAGTACGACTGAGCGGAGGAAAAAGTATTTTTGCGTCATCTTTGGTACAGCTGTTGACACAGGCCACTAGAGCTTTTGCATTTTTCAGACAACCATGCCTTTTTTTTTCCTTTCTTTTTTGACTCATTGGTAACTTTACTTTCAGGTGACAGACATAGAGACCTACATACGTTTTCTCAAGCCTTAGTATAGCCGAGGCTTCATCGCCCTATACGTCCCAAGTTGAGTATTTTTGCTAGAGAGCACAGCAACACATCTGTCCTTGTGAACTGTCTCGTTGCAAAAAAGGAATGATTTTTTCCGGGCCGTTGCTCCAAACGGTCAAGATCTTTTAAAACCGCAGTTATGCCACCAAACCCGCTCACGGTCCCTCCTAGCTTTTGACCGCCCTGAGATTTAACAGGCACACGCTCCGTTCCATCTTCCAACAGCAAAAATATGTTAACGCTCTCGGACCCAGAGCGCAACCCTATGGATGTCCACACACGCACCCTGCCGTTTTGATGAGGAGCCACCGAGCAGCCCTGCGAGCACAGCTGCACGCGCCAGATCAGTTTCACCTGCGCCGCGAGTTACCGGTTTCCGTGAACGTAGTTTCTGATGCTTTAAACCGAAAACCGTATCTCGACGCTTCGCCGCAGCAGAAACGACCCATCGCTAGACCGCTACAAAAACGCAGCAACACCAATTGCAAACCCACAGCAGCGACAGCTCCAGAAATATTTAGACCAGGAACAAGGGAGAAAAATAAAACAGCTTCATCTCACGCACAGGGGAGCGGCAGGCAGAGAAAAGGGTCGGCATTCTGAGCCCTTACAGAAAACGGGCATTCTCCTTCCGTTCCTCGGCCCGTCCGTGAAGGTCTAAATACCGCAACACTACTACGGCAACGTCTAGAGTAGGGCACAGCAGCCCTGCCGCTGGACTTGCCATCGACCCATGCTATTTACGTAGCAGGACGCGTACGCAGAGGGACACGTTTTGCCACACGCAACCTTGAACTTCCTGAAAATTTACGTTTACCGAAAAAAGCCATTTGGAACATATTGCCAAACAACATTCAGCAATGAAGCTTTGATGCGTTTGACACACGCAAGTTTTTTGGTCACTTGCTATTTGCTTCCTGTTGCTGCTGCTGTTCTTCCTTCAGAAATTCTACTTGTAGCCAAGTTATTCACTACTGGTTCAAGCATTTGCCTTCCTGGTATTACCAGCACATTCACAGAGGCAAGTAACTTAATTGCTCTTCTACAATTATCCAAACGACAATTACAGCCACAAAAGAGAAGGAGAGGTCAGGCAGCAGAAGAGCTCTGCAGGCTGGCACCAGTCAATATTGCACTCTCTAAAAAACAAACAACAACAAAACAAAACCGTGACCCTGTATCTTTTTTTTTTTTTCTTCTTTCAGAGCTCATCCCTGCCTCAGCATTTTGTCTTGTCAGAGCATGAAGCGCAGGTGACCTGACGACTTTTGCGTGTGATGAGTACCTGTTCAGAAATAGTCCAGATCTGCAAGACTGGTGTCATTTTTATGGTTTTAATCATCATAACTCAAATTTTATTTGCTCACGCATTTGTGAGGAAACTAATTAACTTTTAGACACTGCCTCTCCTTTTTTTGGGGGTGGGTGTGGAAATGTGTTAGAGAGTGAAAAACATTACGATTCAGAGCTCCCAACCATGAGGGAGTGGTGGAGAAATCAATGAAAGCAAAGACCAACAGCAGCAACATCAACTGAAGTTGGCTTTAATTCCGATCACGTACTTAAGCGACTCTCCAAGTCTATGCCTCGGTCCTATGAATGACTAGTCCCTTTTTGGAAGGACAAACTTTTTTACTTAAAAGTCCTAGACTGAAGACTCCACTGAACGGAATGGGGATTGTGCCACGGGACAAAATGCCATCAACACTCTTCATGGGGAAGGAAAAAAAAAATCAAATAAAAATCAAGTTTAAGTACCAGTTTCCATCATGTTTCACTCATTACATTTCTGCTGGCATCTAGGTGCTCCAAAATGAACTACGGGGACACCACATATTCCTAAAAATTCAGTTATACATAAAAAAAGTAAAAGGCTATTTCCAACTTGCCCATCAAATCAGTATGAACAGAGAGAAGAGAAACACTCGACCCTGAAGAAGCTAACAGGCAGCTCTGAATTTACCAGACAAAAAATTTCATTCTTTCACCTGAAACAAAAACATATCAAGGGACCAGTTCAGGAACAGGGCACGATCTGTTAAACAGCAATTTTTCCATCAGCTTTTCTGCACTAGCAGCAAATTTGCCTTCCCTGTGGGTTTAACGTGGAGCATCTGTAGTGCCCTTGAACTCGCAAGTGTTTCTCTCCGCTCCCCCAGCCCGACACGTGCGACTACCTGAGCAGCAAGCGGAATTGACCACGCAGGATTTTCTTCGTGTGACGCGGAAGGTGACGCTGGGAGAAGAGGAAACAAAGAAATGAACCTGCTCGTCACACCCAGCCAACGGTGGAAAGACAGGGGAGGATTCTGCCGGAAGGGCTCTGCACCCCAGGAGCTCCCGCCGGCCGGTTTCTCTCCCCTTTGCCCGGTACCGAGGGGACGACGACACCTCGCCCGCGCCCCCTCGCGGGGGGGGCTGCCCCAGGAGAGACGGGGGACCCCCACCTCGCTTCTGCCCGCGGGAACGGACCGGGAGAGACCCTCCACGCAGAGAGAGGAGCGCGGTGTGGATTGCATGCCCGAGGGAAGAGGCCGGGCTCCCCGCTGGCAGAAGGACAACTCGCCTCCCTGCCGCTCGGAGCAGCTTGCTGCGGACAGCCCTGCCTGCGCCCGGCCGCTCTTCCGCCGTGCTGGGAGCGCAGTCCGGCCGACGGACGCTCCAGCGAAAAGACGCTCCAGCTAATCGCGCCTCCTGCTCCTTACAGCCGCAGGTACTTTTGCCTCTGGCTAATGCACGCTCCAGACAGCGGACACCCCGCCTCGTTCCAGCTCCCGCTTGCTACAGTTCTGGCTCGTTGAAGCCCCAGCTCCGCGCTGAAGCTCCGGCTGATTTCAGCTGCTTCTCCTTACAAGCTCCAGCTACGTGCAACGGTCTGGGCTTTCCATAAGGTTGTATATCAACTGCTGTCAAAACTGGAGCATTGGGATTAAACATCAGAGTTACACGCCGAATAAATATTCGTTAGTTTGCGCGATTAATTACTTAACAACTATTCTGAGCAGCGCAGAAAGAAGAGCTGGACTCAAAGAGGGCACGTGGGGTCTGAAAAGCGCCCTTCCCCCCCACAGACCATCACAGATGTTGAGTTCGGCCTGCTGCGTGCCGGACTCCCAAACTTCGGCGTCCGACACAACCAGACCCCCATCTCCGGGGAGGGTCCACGCACCCTGCCCGCCCCCCGCTTCCCCCCGCAGCCCCCAACACCCTCCCACCCGCCTGCAAAACCAGCCAAGCCGGCTCCCGCTTTTGGACCCCGCACCAGCTGACTCGGGGCCCATTTGGGAGCCAAAAAACCCGGCTGCTGAGCCCGTTCTCAAGGCCCAAACACGCAGGGCCGGACCTCTGTTTCTGGGCCCAAAGCCGCGCAGCTCGGTCTGTTTCCGAGCCCCCACATCAGCCACGCGAGCCTGTTGTCAAGCCCCAGGAACAGAAAACTTGTTCTCCGTTTCTGACCCTGCAGTGCCCACGGGCGACGCTGAGCGTAGCCACCCCACAGCCCTGCACCCCCGGGGCCCCACACGTAGTTTCGGGGAGTGCTCGGGACCTGCGGAGGGCCCGGCCCCACGCCTCTGCGGGGCAGCCCCAGCACAGGCAGGGCGTCGCTTCACGATTGCCGTTTCAGGCTTTATTTCCCCGCCATCACCGGCACGGCCAGGCCCCCACCCCAAACCCCCCAGCCGAAGCACCCCCGCGGGTAGCCGGGCCCAGCCACCCAGAAAACAAGAAAACCAAAGAGAGTACAAGACGGACACCGTGGGGAAAGGCAAGGAGAAGGACGCAGAAACAGAGAGAGCGCGGGAGGGATAGGGAGCAGGACAGAGAGATGGAGCAAGAAAGGAAAAAAGGACGGGAGACAGAACCAAGGGAAAGAGAGACAAGGACGGGGAGCAGGACGAAGGGACGGAAGAGGAAAAAAAAAAGTAGCGACGGGCTGCAGGACAGAGATGAAGGGATTAAATAGACACAGGGAGCATGACAGAAGGACACAGAGAGACAAAAGGGACAAAGAGCAGGCCAGCATCGGAGGGGAAAAAACCAACTGCGATGGGCAGCGGGAGAGAGATACGGAAAAAGAAAAAAGTACTGAGGAACAGAAAAAAGAAAGAAGCGACAGCTAGCTGGACAGGCGGACACAGTTAGAAAGGGCGGGAGAGGGAATGGGGCACAGAAAGACAGACAGAAAAGGCAGCGGAAGAAAGCAAGGCAGAGGAACAGCAAGGCGGGGCGGGGGGGGAAGGGACAGGGGTCTGGACAGAGATGGAGAAATAAGCAGCAGGGACAGAGGAAAAGAGACAGAAAAAGGGACAGGGAACATGGCAGAGAAGGAAAAATCAGGACAGCGGCAGGACGGAGATAAAAAACTGGGACGGTCCTCAGGACAGAGAGGAATACGAATGCGAGCAGGGAGCGGGACAAAGGGATACAGCGAGAAACGACGGGACAGGAAGCAAGACAGCGTGACAGACAAGAACAATGGGAACGAGAAGGGGGGGGGGGGGAGAGAGAGAGAGAGAGAGAGACTGACAGAGACAGAGACCGTGAGAAGCACAAGGGGTTGGGAAACTTAGAAAGAGAGGTATCAGGAGCCCTGCAGAGAGAAGGAGGGTGAATAAAAAAGGGGCAGGAAGCAGCACAAAGGGTCACAGAGAGTAAGAGATGAACAGGAGGGAGGACGGGGACAGTGGGATCCAGAATGACAAAAATAAACAGCAACAGCGAGCAAGACAAAGGGATAGAAACAGAAAGTAGGAAGAAGAGAGATAGGAAGGCAGGGACACAGAGCGGCACGTACAGGCGCAGAGAGGAAAAGAACGCCAGGGCAACAGGCCAGAGAAATTGGGAGGCGGGGAAAGAGGCGGATGCAGATCAGGACAAGGAGATGGAAAAGGAAAAAACAGCGACTGGCTGCAGGACAAAGACGGGGATGGGGCGGGGGGAGAGGGAGAGGGAGCAGGACAAGAACGCAGAGAGAAAAAGAAAGGGGGGCAGTCGAATGAGAGAGAGAGAGAGAGGAAGGGGGGGAGGAAGAGGGAGCAGGACAAGAGAATAGACAGAAGAGAGGAGGCACAGGGAAGCAAAATAAACAAACAAACAAACAAACAAACGTCACAGCAGCATGAGAAAGCGAGGGGGTCAGGAGAGGGGGAGGGAGGGACCGGGAGGCACAAGAGGAGCGACAGGGCCCCGAGGGCCCAGGACTCACCACAGCTCTTGCTCTTGGAGCTGCCAGGAGACCTTGCCAGTTCAGACGCTTCTTTCTCCTTCTCTCCTCCCTTGGTCTTCCGTAACTCCAGTCGCTTGGCTGTCCTCCACATAACGGAACACGCGAGCGCCTCGCAGCTCTTACGAGATGAGGCCTCCTAGACACGTAGCCTCGCTCGCTCGCTCGCTCACTACGTGGCCGTACCGCGCTGCTGGTCATGCATACAGACCCTGGCGGTCTGACCTGCTGTGGACTACGAGGCGGGATCCTCCCACACCCAGAGAGGCAGGCTCTCTCTTGGCTGCAGCGGGAGGCAGCTGCCAGCCAGATGGCTTTCCGTTTCTTCTTCTTTACCTTTCTGTGGCCTCTCCGGCTTCAGCAGCTCCCGTCCACAGCCAGTAAGCGCTCCGCCTGTCCCTCTGTGCTCCCGCGCCTCGAGGAGAGGGAGGCCAGGCAGAGACAGCCCACGCAAGCCTGAGGCTGCTGCAGTCAACGGCATCCCCGGGGACGAACGGACAACCGCACTCACAGCGTGGCCTCTGGGAGAGGGAAAGAGGCAGCAGTGACCGTTATTACCGTAGCTCGACCCTGGCCGGAGCCCCTCCTTCCGCAGGGGCTTCCGCAGACGCCGCTCGTTCCCCGCGCTGCTGCTAACGGCACCCACGTTCAGGGAGACTCGAGAACATCGCAGGGCCAGCTTGCTGCCCTCACGACAGGGCTCGGGGGCTGCCTGCGGCTACAGCACAGGCTTCAGGGGAGGGGCTGGAGCTGGGGGCAGCCGCACGGGCCGAGCGAAGGCGCCGGGGGAGCTCCGGCGACTCGGGGAGGCGCCCGCTGGCCGCGCCTGGGGGGTGCCCGCCTCCGTCCCCTCTTCCCTTCTATCGGCTCTCGGGGAACTGCCCGCCGCTGCCCTGGCCCGGCTCGCCTCCGGCGGACCGGGAGCCTGCCGCGGCGGCCGCTTCGCAGCTTCCCGTCCCGCCAGCCCCGCGCGGCCAGGAGGCACCCCCCGCCACCGCCCCGCCGGAGGGGATCGCTCGCCTCACCCGCGGTCCCGGCGCTCGCCCGCTGCCGCTGAGACCCCCGCCCTGCGCGCCACCACGCTGCTCCCAGGGACCGCGCATGCGCCGGAGGGGTCAGAGCCGGCGAGCGAACGCCGGGCTGCCCCACGCGCAGGACGGCGCATGCGCCCGGGAGGCGCGTCCGCACGGCTGGTCGGGGAGCGGGCGCAGCGGGAAGCCCGCGGAAAACCACGCGAAACCGGCAACGCTCCTGAGGCTGACCTGGTCGGACTCCGGGGGCCGCGGCGGCAGCCAGGACTACGCCGCGCCCGAGAGCCACGCTGCCGCCCGGCCGCCGAGTCCGCGAAAACTACAGCTCCCGGCATGCCCCGGGAGGCAGCCTGCCCCGCTGCCTGACCCCGAGGGGACGCCGCTTCCGTTTCCGCTCACCCCCACGCCGGCGCAGCCGCAGTTCCCGCCGAGCCCCCAGCGCCGCTCCGGGCAGCTCCGGCGCGCTTTCGCCGCCCGGCTCCGCCTCCGGGCAGCGCCCGCCGCCGCCGCCGCTCCGGCACGGCGCGGCACCCCCCGCCCGGCTCCGGGCAGCGCCCGCCGCCGCCGCCGCTTCGGCACGGCACGGCGCGGCCCCGCTACCGCTCCGTGCGTCCGACACGGACCCCGCCGTCCTCCTCGGGGCTTTCCCCGGAACCCGCCGGCCGACTGCGCAGCCCCGCCACGGGGCCCGGTGAGCACCCCCCCGCGCGCTCACGTGCTCACCCCCCCCCCCCCGCGCGCGCGTGCTCACAGCCGCGCTGTGAGCCCCCCCCCCCCCCCCGCGCGCACGTGCTCCCAGTCCCCCCGTGAGTCCCCAGGGCTCGGCCTCGGCACAGGCGGCCCCCACCTCCCCCGGGCCACCCCCGCCTCCGACGTTCGCGGTCCGAGGGGCGCCCGGCCCCGCTCACCTTCTCCCGAGGGGCAGCCGCACCCCGGCCGCCGCTCCACTCCGCTCCGCTCCGCTCCTGCCTGGGCTCCCACCGGCCCCGCCCCGGCCCCTCCCCCGGCAGCCCCCCCTGGCCAGGGAGCGGCCGTCCCCATCAGCCTCACCGCCCGCACCTGCGGCTCCTCCAGCCCCGGCCCGCAGCTGTGGTACCCAAATCCGGAACAAAACTCCTCAACACCAGTGTGAACTTAAGCAGCAGGCACTTCCTTGATTGAATGAAAGATGTCAAGAGTCAGCTGATGGGGAAGAGGTGTTAACTGGGGTCAAAATACAGATTTTAATACCCCTCTGATTTTAGTTCTAAGACTTGGCCATTGCCAGGTATCATCTTTTCCATTTACCCAGGTCCACCAGCGAGGCCACAAGGGAGATTTCTTCCAGAGAGAGGATAGAGTTATTAAGTCTAAAGTCCACGAGTTGCCTTTCTCCTTCATGAAAAGGTGAGTGGATCATATATCATCACTAGTCACCCAAACAGTTAAGCCTGAACTTTTCGCCTGTCCTTTAATACAGTCAACTCCAAGCTAAATTTTTTCCGTTATTAAGAGGGGACCAAAGATCATGTCAAATATTATTATACTTTCTACAAATACATCCCCATCTTGGAGCTTTAGCTACTAGAGAAAGTCTTTGGAGTTTGGGGTCAGAAGAGCTGCAAGTATAAACCTTCACTCAGCTCTGTTTAGGATCTGTGATTTTTCTCTGGTTGTCTAAACCAGTCTAAATTTCCATAGATGGTCCCGACTCTGGGTGGCTCTAACAAGGATCCTGGAACTCCAGTAAATTCTAGACATCGTTTTATATTTTCAATATGATCCCAAGTTCCTTTTTGCACTTGTCTCTACGGTTTTGGCAACTGACAGCCCCAAGGGGTGCTTGTACAAGTTTCTCCCGAAGGGCGATTAAATGAATTCTTTTGTCCATGAGGTGGATGCTTTGGTAATGTTATAATTCACAACGCTACAATTCCTTCTTTCAAATTCAAAAAAAAAAATTGCCTTTTAAATCCATCCCATTTAATTTGCTAAAATGATTCTCATTGTTCTGCATCTTTTCTCAAGTTTTGGTTAAATTCAATGTCAGTATTCTCCACGGAACTAGATTTTCATCTGACTTTGGAATCGGAAGGCAGGCTGTTACTGAGGTTAAGTTTTGTGTCTTTACAAAACTTTGAATCAGTTACAAAACTAGATTTTTTTTTTTTTATCCAAATTACAAAAACGGTTAATCTCAAGATTAATAGCTCAAACAATAATTGTTTCATTTTGTTTATCTCATGTTTAGAACCCCTCAAAAAAAAATGCATACGCCCTCTAAACACACAAAAAGATTATTGCCCTCGACAATATTCCTAATAGCAACCCCAACATTATCAACTTTACACAGCTGTTTTCCCAAACAGATAACGTGAAACTTACTTATAGATTTTCAGTTTTAAAGGGCCAGTTTCTTTAGACTTCCGGTTTCTTGTTGGTGCTTTCTTTATTCTTGAATAATGAAGCCAAGGTTCTTCTCCCAGACCTTTACTGCTATAAGGGTTGTTAAAATGACTCGATACGGTCCTTTCCGCTTCTCAGTGATTTTATATATGTATTCAGTCTCCTGGTCGGAAGGGATGCGCTGCTACGTCCAATTCTAAGGGTCCAGCTGTGGAGACCTACTGACAAAGTTCTTGAAAAGAATTGCTTCAAGAAATCATAACGCCTTTTAAAAACATATCTCCAAAGGCACTCAAGATACTCAGAACATAGGACTCCTGATATGGTCTTTCATACAACATTTCATAACGACTTAAATTTTCTTTCTCTTCTGGCTATACTCTGATTCTTAATAGAGCCATGGGTAATGCTCTAACCCATGTGAGGAGTGAGGTTTCCTGACAAATTTTACTCGACTGTTGCTTACGGGTATAGTTCATTCTCTCTCTCTCTGTCTCTCTCCCCCCCCACTTGCTTGTGGTCTATATGGGGTGTGATAGTCTCAATCTATAGATAATACTTTGCTCAACTTGTCTCACAATCTTTGCTATAAAATGAGGGCCATTGTCAGATGACATTCCTACAGGCACCCCGTATTTTGGTATTATCTCTTTGAGCAAGACTTTGAGCGCTTCCCTTGCTTTGTTGGTGCGACAAGGGAAAGCCTCGGGCCACCCAGTAAAGATATCAACTCAAACTAGGATATATCCTTCTTTTCAAGGCAATTCTATAAAATCAAGTTGCTAATATTCTCCTAAAAAATTTCCTTATTTCATAATCCCAAAGATGATCTTATTACTGATTCGGGGATATTTTTATATATAAATTTCACATCCGCTTCTAATTGTTTAAACAATCTTTGTCGTATTTCACTTTCTGTTCCCCAATAGACTTTGTGATGTTCAGCTCGGGCAATTTCTCTTATTATTGTGGGTGGGACTATTATTTGACCTGTCGGTGTTACAGCCTATCCTGTTTCATTTTGTTAGCCTGCAATCTAATAATTAATTCTTCATCTTTTTCGTTATAATTTGGAGTTTCTTTAGGCAATTTTATACTTTTCTCTGGAACTAGTGCTAGGATGCCTTTTTCCGCAGCCTCTTTAGCAGCTTTATCAGCCAGTCGGTTACCTGCGTTAGGACCGGTCTTACCTAACTGATGTGCTTTGCAGTGCATTATCGTGACTGCTGTTGGTTTTTGAACGGTTTCTCACCATTTCGGTATTTGTTCTGCGCGCTGAATGGCGGTTCCTCGTGCAGATAACGGTCCTCTTTCTCTCCGTACCGCTCCGTGTGCACGTACTACTCCAAAAGCGTACTTTGAGTCTGTCCAAGTGTTGACTCGCTTTCCTTGACTTAGTTCCAGAGCTCGAATAAGAGCTATCGATTCAGCCTTTTGGGCAGATATCGTCGAAGGCAAAGTTGGCAACGCAATTACCTCCTCGGTAGTTATTGTCTATCTTGATAAACGTTTTCCTTCACAGATGGAACCGCTTCCGTCGGCATATAGTTCCCAATCTGTTTCTTCTAGCGGCACATCTCAGAGGTCCAGTCAGCTGGAGTAAACTCTTTCGATTGTCTGCAAGCAGTCACGTTCCAGTTCTCCTTTAACTTGATCAGTTGTTGAAAATGCAACAGGGTTAACGGTGGTAGTAGTTTTTAGGTAAACATCCTCTTGTTCCAGCAACGCCACTTGGTATTTCCACATTCTGCTAGGGGATAACCAGTGCCCCCCTTTCTGTTTTATCACAGCAGTTATCATATGGGAAACGTACAGCAATCCTTTGTCCTCTAATCCTTTGTCCTCAGGTGAACTTACGAGCTTCCTGGATCAGTAGCGCAGTTGCAGCGACGGCTCTCGGACGACCAGAGCATCCCAGACTCACGTTACCTACTCGCTTCGAGAAGTAGGCCACGGCTCGCCCACTTGGCCCTAAATATTGGGCCAGGATACCCAGAGCTATACCTCTTCTTTCATGAGCAAAAAGTTCAAGTGTCTTTGTGAGATCTGGCAGGCCTAGGGCTGGCACCCCTATTACAGCCTGTTTCCATTCTTGGAAAGTAGCTTTCTCGGCATCGGTCCAATCCGTTGTTTGAGGTTTTGAGCTGCTCCTATAGAGGTCGGGCCAGCAAGCCACAATTTATAATCTACAGGTGACACCACTCAACCATTCCCGGAAATGCTCGTCATTCATTGTTTTAGTCTTAGGTTCGGGGAGACGACAAATTGCCTCTTTTCTCTCAGTTCCCAATTGTCTCTGTCCTTTTAGGATTTTAAAACTCAAATAAGTTTCTTCTTTCTGGGTTATTTGGTTTTTTTTCTTTTGACACTCGATATCCACTGATTCCCCAAAAGTTCAAAAAGTGAATAGTTAACTTTGTGCGTTGTTCTTCCGTCTCAGCTACAATTAACAGATCATCCATATATTTCAGCAAGATTTCTTGATTATTTTCTTTCTTCCAAATCCCTAATTCTCGTGCCAATTGATTTCCAAACACGGTAAGACTATTCTTAAAGCCTTGAGGCAAGACTGTCCACGTATATTGTGTTTTTTCTCCCAGTCTCAGGATTTTCCCATTCCAAAGCGAAAACCTCTTGACTATTGGGATCCAAGGGAATACGGAAAAAGGCATCTTTTCCGTCTAACACTGTGAACCATTCTTGTTTCTCCGTTAGGGTTGTTAACAAAGTATAAGGATTTGCTACTACCGGATGAATATCTTGTACTATTTGATTTATTGCTCTGAGGAGGTCTTGAACTAATCTATCATCTTTTCCATTAGCCTTTTAACAGGCAAGATCGGGGTGTTATATCTGGATTCACATTCTATTAACAATTTGTATCTTAAAAATTTTTGTATTACCATTACTAACCCTTTCCGACTTTCCGGTTTTAAGGGCTATCGTTTAATTCTTACCGGATTCGATCCTGGCTTTAAATCAACTCTCACAGGTTCTGCTTTTTGGATTTACCAGGAACTTCCCGGTCCAGACGATTGGAATTACAGCATTATACTTTGACTGGTATAATCTTCTGCTGTCGGTAACCGTCCTGTTAACAACAAAGCCACTGCTTCGATACGTTTAGTTTCTGGAATTAAAGTTTTAATCTCTCCATTTTTAAATTTAATTTCTGCCTCTAAGTTCTCAAATAGATCTCTCCTTAACAGGATTTGAGGAGAATTTGGCACATACAAAAACTGCTGAGTGACCCGTTGCTTTCCTAATTTCATTGTTAAAGATTTAAAGAAGGGTCTAGTTGCTCGTTCACTTGTTGCGCCGACACCACCAATTTCTTCAAAACTCAACTCTCCCTCTAAGGTATTTAAAACTGAAAAGGTGACTCGAGTGTCAATTCAAATTCAATTTTCTGTTCTCCCAGTTTAGCTGTAACCAGAGGTTGTGCTGGGAGACTCCCCTCCGGTCCCCGTCAGATACGTTCACTTAAAAAGAACAAATCTACGTATGGCACTTTATTCCATTTACTCTCTCTCCTACAAAACAACAGTAACTGCAATATAGTATTGTAACTCAAAGTTCTGTTTGTTTACCATTTTTCCTGCAATTCACCCCAATGTGCCAATAAACGTCCCAACGGTGATGTTTTTGGTAACTTTTCATCAGCAGTTCTATTTCCTGCACTCTTATTCTTAAACAATTTTGCTAATGCCATTATACTTATATACATTCAAATACCAAATACCAAAGAAACGCAAATGACAATTGTCCCAAATAATACACAAAGTCCAACCCAGCAATATGACTTACAGGCAGACGCCTAGGCTTCCGCTGCAGACGGGTACCCTCCAAGCCCCAACCCTGCGAAGCTTTCGCCGCGCCTCACGGGCGGGCTTTCCAAACCAATTCCAAAGAAGCAGCGCCTTACCTTTTTTCCAGGGAACGCTGCGAGGAGCTTTGCGAGTCGAGGGTGATGGTTCTCCCCGAGAATACCTCGGTGCCGGCCGGAGTTCGATCGACACTCGATCTCGTCCAGTCTCACTCGCAAGGTCCCATCTGGGTCGCCGAAACCGCTACCGAAATCCGGAATAAAACTCCTTAACACCAACGTGAAGTTAAGAAGCAGGCACTTTGTTTATCGCAGCGCTGGGGACACGGGGGATCGCTCCTCCAAAGGCGTGTCCCGCTTAGTATCAAAATCCATCGGTTTTTACAGACTTTTCTTGTCAGGTCATTGTTACCTAAGCTCCTTCCGTAAAAATGCATACTCTGCTCGTTCTTAAATTTAACCTTTATAATGATCGGTCCTTTGATTATATAACCTTATCAATATTCTTATTTAAAAACAATCATTGGTCAGTTACACTTAGCTCTGCTGACTGGAACCTTCGATACTCAAATCGAGATGGGAAGGGTAAGGGGGTTTCCAAGCAGCAAACTGGTGTCCACGACGGTTTCCTTAGTTTCCTGAAACAGAACGTAGAAAAACCAGTAACTTCCTGGTGAGGTTTCTAGGGTTAGCTATTTCAAACTTTAACAATATTAAGGTTCCTAGAGTCACGCGAACACAGTTCCTAAAGTTTCTATGGCTACGTTTCAAACTTAACGATCCTATACGTTATGCTTCACAATTTTACTTCTTAATCAAACCTAACTCTTCTATGGGATTAAATTTTGATTTCTTTACCAGAATATTTGCAACAGCTGGAGCCCAGCAGGAATGGGGTGGGGGCACGGCCCGACCCCCCCCCCCAGCGCCTCACCTCCTCCTCCCCTGGGCTCCCTCACGGCCCCTCGCCTCGTGCAAAGGGAGCGCAAACGCAGCCCGGAGGGCAAAGGGGACGGGCGGCCAGCGTTTATTCAGTCAGTCGCGTGCCTATCGAGTCCTGCCAGCGAGTCTGCTCCGGGTCTCGTGGCGCCCCCCGGCGCTCCCTCTGCCCCTCGGACACCTCTGATAGCCTATTTCCATACGTTCTGTATGGCACGTCTAAATATTGGGATGGTTTTAATATTTTGTACCAGCTGTGGAAACTGGTTTGCTGCTAGGTGACTGCAAAAGTGAGATTTGGTAAATAATTATTAGAAATCTTATACTAACACTACGATTGAAACAATAGACAAAAGTATAGCCAAGCAATTAACTAGCAGAGGTAGGTACTCCTAAGTTTTGCAGTTCTTTGCTCTTATGACTACATGTTCCTGTACGCTAGATGAGAACAATGCTGAAACTGACCACATGTGATTGAAACTGCGTTAAGCTTCAAGATCAAAGAACAAGGACAAGAATAAAGACTTCAGGGACAGCCACCAAGAACTTCAGATGGGTCGCTGGTTGCAAAAGCAGCCCTTCGTCTCAAATGGATCCTTCATTGCGCGTGATCGGATGTAGGCAGTACTACGATAATCGGTTGCCATCGTTTTTACGTATATGTATACTAATCTGATTAACATGCAATTAGTTATTCTGTGTAACCTGTTTGTGCCATGCACGCTAGGTGCAACTATCCCCCGTGCATCCAGCGCTGCAATGAAGAATGCCTGCTTTCTAAAACTCCAAAACGAGTCTTAGGGAGTTTCTTCGACCGGCTTTTCAGTATCAGGGGTACAAGGGAGGAAAAGGAAAAAAAAAAAAAAAAAAAAAAAGGCAGCGGTGTGGGAAAGAGAGGGGACCAGGGGAGGGGCAGGGAGGGACCAGAACGCGGAAGAGGGGAGACAGGGCCCCGAGGGCCCGGGGCTCACCACAGCTCTTGTTCTTGGCACCGCCAGGAGAATTTGCCAGTTCAGACGCTTCTTTCTGCTCCTCTCCCGCTGCCCTCCTCTTCTGTAACTCCGGCGGCGCGGCCGTCCTCCCCCTAGGAGAACACGTGTCTCATAGGTCTTGCAGGACGAGGCCTCCTAGGCACGGAGCCTCGCTCGCTCGCACGCTACGTGGCCGTACCGCACCGTCGGTGCTGGGTACGGACCCTGCGGTGCACCTCGGCGGTCTGACCTGCTGCGGACTACGAAGAGGGATCCTTCCACACGCGGAGAGGCAGGCTCTCTCTTGCCTGCAGTGGGGGGCAGCTGCTGGCCGGCCAGCCTTCCATTTCTTCTTCTCTACCTTTCTCCGGCCTCTCCAGCTTCAGCCGCAGCAGCGCCTGCCCGCAGCCGGTCAGCGCCCCGCCTGTCCCTTTGTGCTCCCGCGCCGCGAGGAGAGGGAGGCCAGGCAGAGAGCCCGTGCAAGCTTTCCTTGCCGGCGGCGGTTCGTCACCGGGAGGAAGCAAGGAGCGCGGCGGCGCCTCCCGCCGGTGCCGCACTGCCGTTACCGTCGGACGGCACGTGCAGGACAGCGGCAGCCCCGCGCCCTCGCAGCCTCCGAGCTGCAGTACCGAACATTGGCCGCGAGGTGGCAGCGGCGAGCGCTTGGCACAAGGCGCCAGCGCGCATGGGCGGCGGCCCAGCTGCAGTACCGAAGTCTGTTCAATAGGTGGCGGAAGAGAGCGCTGGCGAAACGCGCCGCCACCGCGCATGCGCGGCTCCGAGCTGCCGTACCGCGTTTTGGTAGCTAGGCAACAGCAGGAGGGCGGCAAAAGGCGCCATCGCGCATGCGCGGCTCCCGAACGCCAGGGCCGCGTTTCGGTTGCCAGGCGACAGCAGGAGCGCCGTAAACCGCGCCGCCGCGCATGCGCGGTTGCCGAGGCGCCGCGCCGCGCTTCGGTTGCCGGGCAACAGTGGCCAGTGTCGCAAACGCGCCAACGCACATGCGCGGTTGCCGAGCTGCCGTAACACCTTTTGGTTGCTAGGCAACAGGAGGAGGCCGTAAACCGCGCCGCCGCGCATGCGCGATTGCGGAGGCGTCGTGTCGCGCTTTGGTTGCCAGGCAACAGCAGCGAGCGCGGTAGACGGGCAGCAGCGCACGCGCCGTTGCCGAGCAGCCGTAAAGCGTTTCGGTTGCTAGGCAACAGCAGGAGCGCCTTAAACCGGGCCGCCGCGCATGCGCCCTTGCCGAGGCGTCGCGTCGCGCTTTGGTTGCCAGGCAACCGCGGCCAGTGCCGTAAACGAGTCAACGCACACGCGCCCTTGCCGAGCTGCCGTAACGGGTTTTGGTTGCCGAGCAACAGCGGGAGCGCCGTAAAGCGCGCCGCCGCGCACGCGCCCTTGCCGATGCGCCGTGTCGTGCTTCGGTTGCCCGGCAACAGCGGCGAGCGCCCTCAACGCGCCGCCGCGCATGCGCAGCTGTCGAGCTGCTGTACCGCGTCTCGGTTGCCCGGCCACAGCTGGATTCCCACCGACACACGCCACCGCGCATGCGCCCCTCCCCAACGCCAGTTCCCACCTTCGGTCACCGGGCAGCAGCATCCGCATCCCCGTAACGATCCTCTTCTGAGCAGCAGCTGGATGAGGGATGACTGACAGCTCAGCCCAGCAGAGACCAGCCACAGGCGGCAACTACTTACTGGGGGCACAGGGCTTACATTGCCCTGCCCTTTCCCCACTCGCAGCCCGGGCCGTCATCTTCATCGCCTCCGTTCCAAAAAGCACCCGAGTGCCTGGAGCGTTTACAGCAGTCAAGTGCAAACAACAGACAACTCGGGTGGTCGCTTCTGTCCCTGCCCCCCCACCCCATTATCTAGAGAGGAGAAGCAGCACAGGGACCTGCAAACGGCGGGGGGGGGGGGGGGGGGGGGTGGTCCCCTGGAGCAAGCCCCAGGGACTGCTGTATCCCTCTGCATGTGGCATCAGGGTTGCGGGAGTGAAAGCAGCCAGTCAACAGCTGCTGGCGAGAGATTTAAAAAAAAAAACCCAAACATAACACCTGGTTCAGGTGACAGCCTGAAGGCAGGCCACAAGAGACCCAAAGCTGCTTTCTGCCAGAGGGGCAGCTCTGTCCAGCAGGAAACGCCGCGTCCCAGCGCACCAGAGGCGAGCGGCCCACCTGCAAGCGAGCGATACCCTGGCGACCCTGGGGCTCAGTTGGGGTGGGCGCACCTTTCCTCACCTCTGTGCTATCGGAACTCCGCTCTCCTAATCCTGCACGCACGCAAGGCTTCTTGTGCGGGGCTTGTCTCTGATCGAAGAGACGCTGCACGGTGTTACTTACCGCCCCGCCCTCCGGCGTGCAAAGTAATCAGACGTGAAGCAGGGAAAGCAAAGAGGCCTGTCGGGATATTAGTAGTCCTCAGCAGATGACCGTAGAGCCCTCGAGGTTCCGTCTTTGCTCCCTACAGGAGCGTGGCTCCGCACTCCTTGCCGCTCCCGCCAGCAAGCGTCACAATTGCCCTTTGCTGCCTGCAACACGCAGTACCTGCGCGGCCCCAGTACTACTGCCGCTTACAGCGCGAGAGGCGCTCGCTATAAAGCGGCAATGAAGAACAAGGACGGCCCGTCAGGATGGCAGGAGGAACACAGAGAGCCTCCAGCATTAGCCAGGCAGGGCTTGCAACTCACCTCGTGTCGTGGTTTAACGCCAGCCAGCAACAAAGCCCCACGCGACCGCTCACTCGCTCCCCCGCCCCCAGTGGGACGGGGAGACAATCGGAAGGGCGAAAGGGAGAAAACTCGTGGCTTGAAACGAAAACAGTTTAATCCTTTAAAAGAAACAACAACAACTTGTAAGGAAAAGAAGAAAAAAAAATGACAGAGAATGGGGTGCAGGCAGCATGCCAGGGGTCTGGAGCCTGACGGATGATGGGGGTGGGGGGGGTGGGGGGTGGGTGGAGTACGGAGGAGGGAAAGGAAGCCGGGGCGGGGGACAGGAGATAGAAGAGCAGGGGATGCGGGGGGAAACAACTCGCGTGGGTTAAAAACTTGAATGGGTGAAGGGGGCGGGCTGAAGCAGCGGGGAGCATATATGGGGGAGAAACACACGCCGGGGAGAGGGTAGGTGAGGGTACAGAGGTGCATGGGGGGACATGGGTGGGGATGACCTACCCCAGGGAGTCCACCCAGGATGATCCACAGCAGGTAACTCACCTGGGATAACCCGCAACAGAGCATCCACACCAGATCATCCACGCTGGGAGGACCCCCAGCAACGCCCCTCAAACTGCTTGTGCTTCATCCCCAATCTTCCCCTAACGGGGGAGTTTTTTGCTTTTTCAAAATACTCCGTTTGGGGTGTGTTTCAGTGCTTTCCCACAACATAAAAAGGGGTGATCTTTTGGTTGTGGGTTTGTGCATGAAAATGGGGTGGGTTTTTTGCTTTCCAGCTGCACAAATCCAGGCGCATTTGGCTTTCCCAGGAGTCCCAAAGTCGTTTGGTTTTTTCCGTTGCAGTCCCAGAATCAGAGGGTTTGGGGTTGTCCTGGTTTCGGCTGGAATAAAGTTCATTTTCTTCTGAGTAGCTGGTACAGGGCCATTTTGGATTTAGGATGAGAATAATGTTGACAACACACCGATGCTGTAGTTGTTGCTAAGCAGTGTTTATACTAAGTCAAGGACCTTCCAGCTTCTCATACCGCCCTGCCAGCAGAGGCTGGGGGTGCACAAGAAGAGTCGCTGAGCTAAAGGAGGATTCCAGGTAAACAGGTCAGCTCGAAATACACCACCTCCTTTAAAAGTTAAGAGCTATTTGAACACTTAAAATCAGCATTTAGGCTAATCGATACCATTTTGAACACCTTCTTAGCATACAAGTAAACACTCTTGCCGGTGCTGGAAAACGTCTCCTCCCTTCCTTACAGCACTGCTGCAGGGAGATAACCCTGGGAGGCTGCGGGACGAGGTCGTACGCAATCAGAATCTACGCTTACGGATCCACCCCAACAGCTACAGCCCTTGCGCTCCTGCTGCTGCCGCTTTGCATCTTGCTTGTTTGGTGAATAAAGCTGAAAGTGAAGTGGAAAACTCCAAAGAGCAAAATGAAAAATAAAGAATAAATCTCAATAATTCACTCTACACTAAAAAGGTGTGCCCATGTTTATATACGTCCAATAAAAATACTTATACTGTAAAAGTATTTGATTTTTCCTTTTCCATTACCTTAACTTGCACAGCTCTGAATTCATACCATTAAATTATCTCTCTCCAAAGTACACAGTTATAACGTGACTAGGGGTTTTTGTGCGTTTTACAGAACGCGGAGGGACACCTGGCCAGCTGAGCTGCCCAAGAGAGGTGCTACTGAACTGCCAGGGAAACACACCATTGAAAGCCAGGCAGAAAGAAAGTACTTCAGAGCACTCCGTCAAAACATCAGGAAAAAATCCCCATAACATTCAGTTGCCTCTCTTTTTAAACATTTAGAAAAATACCTAACTGCTTACATACACCTAACATCATATACTACAGCTATTTGGCAGTTACAGTTTAAACAATGCAAGTCAATTTGTAAAATCCCCAGTGCTGCAATACCTCAGACTACCAAAAAGGACTGGCGGATTCCCTAATGCTTTTGGCAGTACCGAAGCATGCAGAGCAACACGTTTTCATGTGATCTCGACTGTTACAACTGAGAAACCAAAGACCAGTGATGCCATCAACTTTAGGAAGATGGGCTGCGCTTGGGTCTTTGGAAGGAAATTGACTTTTTTCTTTTTTTTTTCTTTTTTTAAAGAGAGTGAAAAGTCTCGTTACTGATGACTTCTACTGTCAAGTCGATCACCTCTGAAGATCCACTCTGATGGGAAGTTCACAAAACAAAATTTCTTTGAGAGAGAAAGACTTCCATTTTGGAAAATCTCTTTCCAACTGAAGTCAAAATTACACACTGTAGGTTAAAGGAAAAAATACATTACTGAAGCAGTAACTCATCAAAAACACCTCAGGACTCACTGTCACTAGTTACAAGGCTGCTAATGCTTCCTGGGAAAGCCTGGACAACGCACAGATGCGACGCCCGTTTGTCCTGTTTTGTCCACGTCTCTTCTTTGACCTTGACTGCTTTTAGTACAGATGCTAATGATCTCCGTTAACGTTTTTGAGTACTACTATAAGATATTTAAAAAAAAAAAAAATCATTGACTGTAAAAGCATAAAGCTTTTATCGTGAAAACAAAGTCTGTTTCTTCTGAACAGCTGAACTCTTACGAACAGTTTCTTCCCTCTTTTAGTACAAAATTATTTTCACAGTATCATTTACTAGCAAGCACACAGCAACAGAAGATTATGCTTTCAGGAAGAGAAAATAAACTGAGGGAAGTAAACTTTGTATAGGTGTAACGTGCTCCGGAACAGAACGTACTTTTAGTATTTGTGTTAAAATATTTCATGTAAAAAAAAGTAGAAGGAGAGTTGGCACACTCTCAACGTTAAAGTCCATACCGCAAGTACCTTTGGAAAAATGCAGACACACATCGTAGGCGTACCTTGTACTTGCAGGCCACTACGGAATCTTTCCATCTGTCTCCTACCGTCACGGCAGAAGAAAGGGCAACCAGGGCGAAACGGTGCCAGCTGACATCCAGCTGAGAGAAGAAAAAAAAACATTAGCAC
The DNA here is from genome assembly GCF_947461875.1 of Haliaeetus albicilla. Classification (NCBI taxonomy): domain Eukaryota; kingdom Metazoa; phylum Chordata; class Aves; order Accipitriformes; family Accipitridae; genus Haliaeetus; species Haliaeetus albicilla. The sequence continues at coordinate 33,636 of NW_027212527.1, forward strand.
AAAGCTGGGTAGGAATCCAAAGCTGCCTTTTTTTTTTTTTGTGAAGGTTGGCGAAGACAGTACGACTGAGCGGAGGAAAAAGTATTTTTGCGTCACCTTCGGTACAGTTGTTGACACAGGCCACTAGAGCTTTTGCATTTTTTCAGACAACCGTGCCTTTTTTGTTTTTCCCTTTCTTTTTTGACTCATTGGCAACTTTACTTTCACTAGAACTCACTTTCCTAGATACACGCAGGTGACAGACATAGAGACCTACATACATTTTCTCAAGCCTTAGTATAGCCGAGGCTTCATCACCCTATACGTCGCAAGTTGAGTAGTTTTGCTAAAGAGCACAGCAACACATCTGTCCTTGCGAACTGCCTCGTTGCAAAAAAGGAATCATTTTTTCCAGGCCGTTGCTCCAAACGGTCAAGATCTTTTAAAACCGCAGTTGTGCCACCAAACCCGCTCAGGGTCCCTCCTAGCTTTTGACCGCCCTGAGATTTAACAGGCACACGCTCCATTCCATCTTCCAACAGCAAAAATACGTTAACGCTCTCGGACCCAGAGCGCAACCCTACGGATGTCCACGCACACAGCCTGCCGTTTTGATGAGGAGCCACCGAGCAGCCCTGCGAGCACAGCTGCACGCGCCAGATCGGTTTCCCCTACGCCGCGAGTTACCGGTTTCCGTGAACGTAGTTTCTGACGCTTTAAACCGAAAACCGTATCTCGACGCTTCGCCACAGCAGAAACGACCCATCGCTAGACCGCTACAAAAACGCAGTAACGCCAATTGCAAACCCACAGCAGCGACAGCTCCAGAAATATTTAGACCAGGAACAAGGGAGAAAAATAAAACAGCTTCATCTCACGCACAGGGGAGCGGCAGGCAGACAAAAGGGTCGGCATTCTGAGCCCGTACAGAAAACGGGCATTCTCCTTCCGTTCCTCGGCCCGTCCGTGAAGGTCTAAATACCGCAACACTACCACGGCAACGTCGAGAGTAGGGCACAGCAGCCCTGCCACTGGACTTGCCACTGACCCATGCTACTTACGTAGCAGGACGCGTACGCAGAGGGACACGTTTTGCCACACAGAGCCCTGAACTTCCTGAAAATTTACGTTTACCAAAAAAAGCCATTTGGAACATATTGCCAAACAACGTTCGGCAAGAAAGCTTTGATGCCTTTGACGCGCGCGAGTTTTTGGTCACTTGCTATTTGCTTCCTGTTGCTGCTGCTGTTCTTCCTTCAGAAATTCTACTCGTCGCCAAGTTATTCACTACTGGTTCAAGCATTTGCCTTCCTGGTATTACCAGCACATTCACAGAGGCAAGTAACTTAATTGCTCTTCTACAATTATCCAAACGACAATTACAGCCACGAAAGAGAAGGAGAGCTCAGGCAGCACAAGAGCTCTGCAGGCTGGCACCAGTCAATATTGCACTCTCTAAAATCAAACAACAACAAAACAAAACCGTGACCCTGTAGCCGCCTTTTTTTTTTTTCTCTTTCTTCTTCTTTCAGAGCTCATCCCTGCCTCAGCATTTTGTCTTGTCAGAGCATGAAGCGCAGGTGATCCGTACGTACCCTGACGACTTCTGCGTGTGATGAATGCCTGTTCCGAAATAGTCCAGATCTGCAAGACTGGTGTCATTTATATGGTTTTAATCATCATAACTCAAATTCTATTTACTCACGCATTTGTGAGGAAACTAATTAACTTTTAGACACTGCCTCTCCTTTTTTTGGGGGGTGGGGGTGGAAATGTGTTAGAGACCGAAAAACATTACGATTCAGAGCTCCCAACCACGAGGGAGTGGTGGAGAAATCAATGAAAGCAAAGACCAACAGCAGCAACATCAACTGAAAGTTGGCTTTCATTCCGATCACGTACTTAAGCGACTCTCCAAGTCTATGCCTCGGTCCTAGGAATGACTAGTCCCTTTTTGGAAGGACAAATTTTTTCCACTTAAAAGTCCTAGACTGAAGACTCCGCTGAACGGAATGGGGATTGTCCCACGGGACAACATGCCATCAACACTCTTCATGGGGAAGGAAAGAAAAAAAACCCAAATAAAAATCAAGTTGAAGTACCAGTTCCCATCATGTTTCGCTCATTACATTTCTACTGGCATCTAGGTGCTCCAAAATGAACTACGGGGACACCACATATTCCTAAAAATTCAGTTATACATAAAAAAGTAAAAGGCTATTTCCAACTTGCCCATCAAATCAGTATGAACAGAGAGAAGAGAAACACTCGACCCTGAAGAAGCTAACAGGCAGCTCTGAATTTACCAGACAGGAAATTTCATTCTTTCCCCTGAAACAAAAACACATCAAGGGACCAGTTCAGGAACAGGGCACGATCTGTGAACAGCAATTTTTCCATCAGCTTTTCTGCACTAGCAGCAAATTTGCCTTCTCTGTGGGTTTAACGTGGAGCATCTGTAGTGCCCTCGAACTCGCAAGTGTTTCTCTCCGCTCCCCCAGCCCGACACGTGCGATTACCTGAGCAGCAAGCGGAATTGACCACGCAGGATTTTCTTCGTGTGACGCGGAAGGTGACGCTGGGAGAAGAGGAAACAAAGAAATGAACCTGCTCGTCACACCCAGCCAACGGTGGAAAGACAGGGGAGGATTCTGCCGGAAGGGCTCTGCACCCCAGGAGCTCCCGCCGGCCGGTTTCTCTCCCCTTTGCCCGGTACCGAGGGGACGACGACACCTCGCCCGCGCCCCCTCGCGGGGGGGGCTGCCCCAGGAGAGACGGGGGACCCCCACCTCGCTTCTGCCCGCGGGAACGGACCGGGAGAGACCCTCCACGCAGAGAGAGGAGCGCGGTGTGGATTGCATGCCCGAGGGAAGAGGCCGGGCTCCCCGCTGGCAGAAGGACAACTCGCCTCCCTGCCGCTCGGAGCAGCTTGCTGCGGACAGCCCTGCCTGCGCCCGGCCGCTCTTCCGCCGTGCTGGGAGCGCAGTCCAGCCGACGGACGCTCCAGCGAAAAGACGCTCCAGCTAATCGCGCCTCCTGCTCCTTACAGCCGCAGGTACTTTTGCCTCTGGCTAATGCACACTCCAGACAGCGGACACCCCGCCTCGTTCCAGCTCCCGCTTGCTACAGTTCTGGCTCGTTGAAGCCCCAGCTCCGCGCTGAAGCTCCGGCTGATTTCAGCTGCTTCTCCTTACAAGCTCCAGCTACGTGCAACGGTCTGGGCTTTCCATAAGGTTGTATATCAACTGCTGTCAAAACTGGAGCATTGGGATTAAACATCAGAGTTACACGCCGAATAAATATTCGTTAGTTTGCGCGATTAATTACTTAACAACTATTCTGAGCAGCGCAGAAAGAAGAGCTGGACTCAAAGAGGGCACGTGGGGTCTGAAAAGCGCCCTTCCCCCCCACAGACCATCACAGATGTTGAGTTCGGCCTGCTGCGTGCCGGACTCCCAAACTTCGGCGTCCGACACAACCAGACCCCCATCTCCGGGGAGGGTCCACGCACCCTGCCCGCCCCCCGCTTCCCCCCGCAGCCCCCAACACCCTCCCACCCGCCTGCAAAACCAGCCAAGCCGGCTCCCGCTTTTGGACCCCGCACCAGCTGACTCGGGGCCCATTTGGGAGCCAAAAAACCCGGCTGCTGAGCCCGTTCTCAAGGCCCAAACACGCAGGGCCGGACCTCTGTTTCTGGGCCCAAAGCCGCGCAGCTCGGTCTGTTTCCGAGCCCCCACATCAGCCACGCGAGCCTGTTGTCAAGCCCCAGGAACAGAAAACTTGTTCTCCGTTTCTGACCCTGCAGTGCCCACGGGCGACGCTGAGCGTAGCCACCCCACAGCCCTGCACCCCCGGGGCCCCACACGTAGTTTCGGGGAGTGCTCGGGACCTGCGGAGGGCCCGGCCCCACGCCTCTGCGGGGCAGCCCCAGCACAGGCAGGGCGTCGCTTCACGATTGCCGTTTCAGGCTTTATTTCCCCGCCATCACCGGCACGGCCAGGCCCCCACCCCAAACCCCCCAGCCGAAGCACCCCCGCGGGTAGCCGGGCCCAGCCACCCAGAAAACAAGAAAACCAAAGAGGGTACAAGACGGACACCGTGGGGAAAGGCAAGGAGAAGGACGCAGAAACAGAGAGAGCGCGGGAGGGATAGGGAGCAGGACAGAGAGATGGAGCAAGAAAGGAAAAAAGGACGGGAGGCAGAACCAAGGGAAAGAGAGACAAGGACGGGGAGCAGGACGAAGGGACGGAAGAGGAAAAAAAAAAGTAGCGACGGGCTGCAGGACAGAGATGAAGGGATTAAATAGACACAGGGAGCATGACAGAAGGACACAGAGAGACAAAAGGGACAAAGAGCAGGCCAGCATCGGAGGGGAAAAAACCAACTGCGATGGGCAGCGGGAGAGAGATACGGAAAAAGAAAAAAGTACTGAGGAACAGAAAAAAGAAAGAAGCGACAGCTAGCTGGACAGGCGGACACAGTTAGAAAGGGCGGGAGAGGGAACGGGGCAGAGAAAGACAGACAGAAAAGGCAGCGGAAGAAAGCAAGGCAGAGGAACAGCAAGGCGGGGCGGGGGGGGAAGGGACAGGGGTCTGGACAGAGATGGAGAAATAAGCAGCAGGGACAGAGGAAAAGAGACAGAAAAAGGGACAGGGAACATGGCAGAGAAGGAAAAATCAGGACAGCGGCAGGACGGAGATAAAAAACTGGGACGGTCCTCAGGACAGAGAGGAATACGAATGCGAGCAGGGAGCGGGACAAAGGGATACAGCGAGAAACGACGGGACAGGAAGCAAGACAGTGTGACAGACAAGAACAATGGGAACGAGAAGGGGGGGGAGAGAGAGAGAGAGAGAGAGAGAGAGAGAGAGAGAGACTGACAGAGACAGAGACCGTGAGAAGCACAAGGGGTTGGGAAACTTAGAAAGAGAGGTATCAGGAGCCCTGCAGAGAGAAGGAGGGTGAATAAAAAAGGGGCAGGAAGCAGCACAAAGGGTCACAGAGAGTAAGAGATGAACAGGAGGGAGGACGGGGACAGTGGGATCCAGAATGACAAAAATAAACAGCAACAGCGAGCAAGACAAAGGGATAGAAACAGAAAGTAGGAAGAAGAGAGATAGGAAGGCAGGGACACAGAGCGGCACGTACAGGCGCAGAGAGGAAAAGAACGCCAGGGCAACAGGCCAGAGAAATTGGGAGGCGGGGAAAGAGGCGGATGCAGATCAGGACAAGGAGATGGAAAAGGAAAAAACAGCGACTGGCTGCAGGACAAAGACGGGGATGGGGCGGGGGGAGAGGGAGAGGGAGCAGGACAAGAACGCAGAGAGAAAAAGAAAGGGGGGCAGTCGAATGAGAGAGAGAGAGAGAGGAAGGGGGGGAGGAAGAGGGAGCAGGACAAGAGAATAGACAGAAGAGAGGAGGCACAGGGAAGCAAAATAAACAAACAAACAAACAAACAAACGTCACAGCAGCATGAGAAAGCGAGGGGGTCAGGAGAGGGGGAGGGAGGGACCGGGAGGCACAAGAGGAGCGACAGGGCCCCGAGGGCCCAGGACTCACCACAGCTCTTGCTCTTGGAGCTGCCAGGAGACCTTGCCAGTTCAGACGCTTCTTTCTCCTTCTCTCCTCCCTTGGTCTTCCGTAACTCCAGTCGCTTGGCTGTCCTCCACATAACGGAACACGCGAGCGCCTCGCAGCTCTTACGAGATGAGGCCTCCTAGACACGTAGCCTCGCTCGCTCGCTCGCTCACTACGTGGCCGTACCGCGCTGCTGGTCATGCATACAGACCCTGGCGGTCTGACCTGCTGTGGACTACGAGGCGGGATCCTCCCACACCCAGAGAGGCAGGCTCTCTCTTGGCTGCAGCGGGAGGCACCTGCCAGCCAGATGGCCTTCCGTTTCTTCTTCTTTACCTTTCTGCGGCCTCTCCGGCTTCAGCAGCTCCCGTCCACAGCCAGTAAGCGCTCCGCCTGTCCCTCTGTGCTCCCGCGCCTCGAGGAGAGGGAGGCCAGGCAGAGACAGCCCACGCAAGCCTGAGGCTGCTGCAGTCAACGGCATCCCCGGGGACGAACGGACAACCGCACTCACAGCGTGGCCTCTGGGAGAGGGAAAGAGGCAGCAGTGACCGTTATTACCGTAGCTCGACCCTGGCCGGAGCCCCTCCTTCCGCAGGGGCTTCCGCAGACGCCGCTCGTTCCCCGCGCCGCTGCTAACGGCAGCCACGTTCAGGGAGACTCGAGAACATCGCAGGGCCAGCTTGCTGCCCTCACGACAGGGCTCGGGGGCTGCCTGCGGCTACAGCACAGGCTTCAGGGGAGGGGCTGGAGCTGGGGGCAGCCGCACGGGCCGAGCGAAGGCGCCGGGGGAGCTCCGGCGACTCGGGGAGGCGCCCGCTGGCCGCGCCTGGGGGGTGCCCGCCTCCGTCCCCTCTTCCCTTCTATCGGCTCTCGGGGAACTGCCCGCCGCTGCCCTGGCCCGGCTCGCCTCCGGCGGACCGGGAGCCTGCCGCGGCGGCCGCTTCGCAGCTTCCCGTCCCGCCAGCCCCGCGCGGCCAGGAGGCACCCCCCGCCACCGCCCCCGCCGGAGGGGATCGCTCGCCTCACCCGCGGTCCCGGCGCTCGCCCGCTGCCGCTGAGACCCCCGCCCTGCGCGCCACCACGCTGCTCCCAGGGACCGCGCATGCGCCGGAGGGGTCAGAGCCGGCGAGCGAACGCCGGGCTGCCCCACGCGCAGGACGGCGCATGCGCCCGGGAGGCGCGTCCGCACGGCTGGTCGGGGAGCGGGCGCAGCGGGAAGCCCGCGGAAAACCACGCGAAACCGGCAACGCTCCTGAGGCTGACCTGGTCGGACTCCGGGGGCCGCGGCGGCAGCCAGGACTACGCCGTGCCCGAGAGCCACGCTGCCGCCCGGCCGCCGAGTCCGCGAAAACTACAGCTCCCGGCATGCCCCGGGAGGCAGCCTGCCCCGCTGCCTGACCCCGAGGGGACGCCGCTTCCGTTTCCGCTCACCCCCACGCCGGCGCAGCCGCAGTTCCCGCCGAGCCCCCAGCGCCGCTCCGGGCAGCTCCGGCGCGCTTTCGCCGCCCGGCTCCGCCTCCGGGCAGCGCCCGCCGCCGCCGCCGCTCCGGCACGGCGCGGCACCCCCCGCCCGGCTCCGGGCAGCGCCCGCCGCCGCCGCCGCTTCGGCACGGCACGGCGCGGCCCCGCTACCGCTCCGTGCGTCCGACACGGACCCCGCCGTCCTCCTCGGGGCTTTCCCCGGAACCCGCCGGCCGACTGCGCAGCCCCGCCACGGGGCCCGGTGAGCACCCCCCCGCGCGCTCACGTGCTCACCCCCCCCCCCCCCGCGCGCGCGTGCTCACAGCCGCGCTGTGAGCCCCCCCCCCCCCCCCCCCCGCGCGCACGTGCTCCCAGCCGTCCTGTGAGCCCCCCCCCGCGCGCACGTGGTCACAGCCGCCCTGTGAGCCTCCCCCCCCCCCCCCGCGCGCACGTGCTCCCAGCCCCCCCGTGAGTCCCCAGGGCTCGGCCTCGGCACAGGCGGCCCCCACCTCCCCCGGGCCACCCCCGCCTCCGACGTTCGCGGTCCGAGGGGCGCCCGGCCCCGCTCACCTTCTCCCGAGGGGCAGCCGCACCCCGGCCGCCGCTCCACTCCGCTCCGCTCCGCTCCTGCCTGGGCTCCCACCGGCCCCGCCCCGGCCCCTCCCCCGGCAGCCCCCCCTGGCCAGGGAGCGGCCGTCCCCATCAGCCTCACCGCCCGCACCTGCGGCTCCTCCAGCCCCGGCCCGCAGCTGTGGTACCCAAATCCGGAACAAAACTCCTCAACACCAATGTGAACTTAAGCAGCAGGCACTTCCTTGATTGAATGAAAGATGTCAAGAGTCAGCTGATGGGGAAGAGGTGTTAACTGGGGTCAAAATACAGATTTTAATACCCCTCTGATTTTAGTTCTAAGACTTGGCCATTGCCAGGTATCATCTTTTCCATTTACCCAGGTCCACCAGCGAGGCCACAAGGGAGATTTCTTCCAGAGAGAGGATAGAGTTATTAAGTCTAAAGTCCACGAGTTGCCTTTCTCCTTCATGAAAAGGTGAGTGGATCATATATCATCACTAGTCACCCAAACAGTTAAGCCTGAACTTTTCGCCTGTCCTTTAATACAGTCAACTCCAAGCTAAATTTTTTCCGTTATTAAGAGGGGACCAAAGATCATGTCAAATATTATTATACTTTCTACAAATACATCCCCATCTTGGAGCTTTAGCTACTAGAGAAAGTCTTTGGAGTTTGGGGTCAGAAGAGCTGCAAGTATAAACCTTCACTCAGCTCTGTTTAGGATCTGTGATTTTTCTCTGGTTGTCTAAACCAGTCTAAATTTCCATAGATGGTCCCGACTCTGGGTGGCTCTAACAAGGATCCTGGAACTCCAGTAAATTCTAGACATCGTTTTATATTTTCAATATGATCCCAAGTTCCTTTTTGCACTTGTCTCTACGGTTTTGGCAACTGACAGCCCCAAGGGGTGCTTGTACAAGTTTCTCCCGAAGGGCGATTAAATGAATTCTTTTGTCCATGAGGTGGATGCTTTGGTAATGTTATAATTCACAACGCTACAATTCCTTCTTTCAAATTCAAAAAAAAAAATTGCCTTTTAAATCCATCCCATTTAATTTGCTAAAATGATTCTCATTGTTCTGCATCTTTTCTCAAGTTTTGGTTAAATTCAATGTCAGTATTCTCCACGGAACTAGATTTTCATCTGACTTTGGAATCGGAAGGCAGGCTGTTACTGAGGTTAAGTTTTGTGTCTTTACAAAACTTTGAATCAGTTACAAAACTAGATTTTTTTTTTTTAATCCAAATTACAAAAACGGTTAATCTCAAGATTAATAGCTCAAACAATAATTGTTTCATTTTGTTTATCTCATGTTTAGAACCCCTCAAAAAAAAATGCATACGCCCTCTAAACACACAAAAAGATTATTGCCCTCGACAATATTCCTAATAGCAACCCCAACATTATCAACTTTACACAGCTGTTTTCCCAAACAGATAACGTGAAACTTACTTATAGATTTTCAGTTTTAAAGGGCCAGTTTCTTTAGACTTCCGGTTTCTTGTTGGTGCTTTCTTTATTCTTGAATAATGAAGCCAAGGTTCTTCTCCCAGACCTTTACTGCTATAAGGGTTGTTAAAATGACTCGATACGGTCCTTTCCGCTTCTCAGTGATTTTATATATGTATTCAGTCTCCTGGTCGGAAGGGATGCGCTGCTACGTCCAATTCTAAGGGTCCAGCTGTGGAGACCTACTGACAAAGTTCTTGAAAAGAATTGCTTCAAGAAATCATAACGCCTTTTAAAAACATATCTCCAAAGGCACTCAAGATACTCAGAACATAGGACTCCTGATATGGTCTTTCATACAACATTTCATAACGACTTAAATTTTCTTTCTCTTCTGGCTATACTCTGATTCTTAATAGAGCCATGGGTAATGCTCTAACCCATGTGAGGAGTGAGGTTTCCTGACAAATTTTACTCGACTGTTGCTTACGGGTATAGTTCATTCTCTCTCTCTCTGTCTCTCTCCCCCCCCACTTGCTTGTGGTCTATATGGGGTGTGATAGTCTCAATCTATAGATAATACTTTGCTCAACTTGTCTCACAATCTTTGCTATAAAATGAGGGCCATTGTCAGATGACATTCCTACAGGCACCCCGTATTTTGGTATTATCTCTTTGAGCAAGACTTTGAGCGCTTCCCTTGCTTTGTTGGTGCGACAAGGGAAAGCCTCGGGCCACCCAGTAAAGATATCAACTCAGACTAGGATATATCCTTCTTTTCAAGGCAATTCTATAAAATCAAGTTGCTAATATTCTCCTAAAAAATTTCCTTATTTCATAATCCCAAAGATGATCTTATTACTGATTCGGGGATATTTTTATATATAAATTTCACATCCGCTTCTAATTGTTTAAACAATCTTTGTCGTATTTCACTTTCTGTTCCCCAATAGACTTTGTGATGTTCAGCTCGGGCAATTTCTCTTATTATTGTGGGTGGGACTATTATTTGACCTGTCGGTGTTACAGCCTATCCTGTTTCATTTTGTTAGCCTGCAATCTAATAATTAATTCTTCATCTTTTTCGTTATAATTTGGAGTTTCTTTAGGCAATTTTATACTTTTCTCTGGAACTAGTGCTAGGATGCCTTTTTCCGCAGCCTCTTTAGCAGCTTTATCAGCCAGTCGGTTACCTGCGTTAGGACCGGTCTTACCTAACTGATGTGCTTTGCAGTGCATTATCGTGACTGCTGTTGGTTTTTGAACGGTTTCTCACCATTTCGGTATTTGTTCTGCGCGCTGAATGGCGGTTCCTCGTGCAGATAACGGTTCTCTTTCTCTCCGTACCGCTCCGTGTGCACGTACTACTCCAAAAGCGTACTTTGAGTCTGTCCAAGTGTTGACTCGCTTTCCTTGACTTAGTTCCAGAGCTCGAATAAGAGCTATCGATTCAGCCTTTTGGGCAGATATCGTCGAAGGCAAAGTTGGCAACGCAATTACCTCCTCGGTAGTTATTGTCTATCTTGATAAACGTTTTCCTTCACAGATGGAACCGCTTCCGTCGGCATATAGTTCCCAATCTGTTTCTTCTAGCGGCACATCTCAGAGGTCCAGTCAGCTGGAGTAAACTCTTTCGATTGTCTGCAAGCAGTCACGTTCCAGTTCTCCTTTAACTTGATCAGTTGTTGAAAATGCAACAGGGTTAACGGTGGTAGTAGTTTTTAGGTAAACATCCTCTTGTTCCAGCAACGCCACTTGGTATTTCCGCATTCTGCTAGGGGATAACCAGTGCCCCCCTTTCTGTTTTATCACAGCAGTTATCATATGGGAAACGTACAGCAATCCTTTGTCCTCTAATCCTTTGTCCTCAGGTGAACTTACGAGCTTCCTGGATCAGTAGCGCAGTTGCAGCGACGGCTCTCGGACGACCAGAGCATCCCAGACTCACGTTACCTACTCGCTTCGAGAAGTAGGCCACGGCTCGCCCACTTGGCCCTAAATATTGGGCCAGGATACCCAGAGCTATACCTCTTCTTTCATGAGCAAAAAGTTCAAGTGTCTTTGTGAGATCTGGCAGGCCTAGGGCTGGCACCCCTATTACAGCCTGTTTCCATTCTTGGAAAGTAGCTTTCTCGGCATCGGTCCAATCCGTTGTTTGAGGTTTTGAGCTGCTCCTATAGAGGTCGGGCCAGCAAGCCACAATTTATAATCTACAGGTGACACCACTCAACCATTCCCGGAAATGCTCGTCATTCATTGTTTTAGTCTTAGGTTCGGGGAGACGACAAATTGCCTCTTTTCTCTCAGTTCCCAATTGTCTCTGTCCTTTTAGGATTTTAAAACTCAAATAAGTTTCTTCTTTCTGGGTTATTTGGTTTTTTTTCTTTTGACACTCGATATCCACTGATTCCCCAAAAGTTCAAAAAGTGAATAGTTAACTTTGTGCGTTGTTCTTCCGTCTCAGCTACAATTAACAGATCATCCATATATTTCAGCAAGATTTCTTGATTATTTTCTTTCTTCCAAATCCCTAATTCTCGTGCCAATTGATTTCCAAACACGGTAAGACTATTCTTAAAGCCTTGAGGCAAGACTGTCCACGTATATTGTGTTTTTTCTCCCAGTCTCAGGATTTTCCCATTCCAAAGCGAAAACCTCTTGACTATTGGGATCCAAGGGAATACGGAAAAAGGCATCTTTTCCGTCTAACACTGTGAACCATTCTTGTTTCTCCGTTAGGGTTGTTAACAAAGTATAAGGATTTGCTACTACCGGATGAATATCTTGTACTATTTGATTTATTGCTCTGAGGAGGTCTTGAACTAATCTATCATCTTTTTCATTAGCCTTTTAACAGGCAAGATCGGGGTGTTATATCTGGATTCACATTCTATTAACAATTTGTATCTTAAAAATTTTTGTATTACCATTACTAACCCTTTCCGACTTTCCGGTTTTAAGGGCTATCGTTTAATTCTTACCGGATTCGATCCTGGCTTTAAATCAACTCTCACAGGTTCTGCTTTTTGGATTTACCAGGAACTTCCCGGTCCAGACGATTGGAATTACAGCATTATACTTTGACTGGTATAATCTTCTGCTGTCGGTAACCGTCCTGTTAACAACAAAGCCACTGCTTCGATACGTTTAGTTTCTGGAATTAAAGTTTTAATCTCTCCATTTTTAAATTTAATTTCTGCCTCTAAGTTCTCAAATAGATCTCTCCTTAACAGGATTTGAGGAGAATTTGGCACATACAAAAACTGCTGAGTGACCCGTTGCTTTCCTAATTTCATTGTTAAAGATTTAAAGAAGGGTCTAGTTGCTCGTTCACTTGTTGCGCCGACACCACCAATTTCTTCAAAACTCAACTCTCCCTCTAAGGTATTTAAAACTGAAAAGGTGACTCGAGTGTCAATTCAAATTCAATTTTCTGTTCTCCCAGTTTAGCTGTAACCAGAGGTTGTGCTGGGAGACTCCCCTCCGGTCCCCGTCAGATACGTTCACTTAAAAAGAACAAATCTACGTATGGCACTTTATTCCATTTACTCTCTCTCCTACAAAACAACAGTAACTGCAATATAGTATTGTAACTCAAAGTTCTGTTTGTTTACCATTTTTCCTGCAATTCACCCCAATGTGCCAATAAACGTCCCAACGGTGATGTTTTTGGTAACTTTTCATCAGCAGTTCTATTTCCTGCACTCTTATTCTTAAACAATTTTGCTAATGCCATTATACTTATATACATTCAAATACCAAATACCAAAGAAACGCAAATGACAATTGTCCCAAATAATACACAAAGTCCAACCCAGCAATATGACTTACAGGCAGACGCCTAGGCTTCCGCTGCAGACGGGTACCCTCCAAGCCCCAACCCTGCGAAGCTTTCGCCGCGCCTCACGGGCGGGCTTTCCAAACCAATTCCAAAGAAGCAGCGCCTTACCTTTTTTCCAGGGAACGCTGCGAGGAGCTTTGCGAGTCGAGGGTGATGGTTCTCCCCGAGAATACCTCGGTGCCGGCCGGAGTTCGATCGACACTCGATCTCGTCCAGTCTCACTCGCAAGGTCCCATCTGGGTCGCCGAAACCGCTACCGAAATCCGGAATAAAACTCCTTAACACCAACGTGAAGTTAAGAAGCAGGCACTTTGTTTATCGCAGCGCTGGGGACACGGGGGATCGCTCCTCCAAAGGCGTGTCCCGCTTAGTATCAAAATCCATCGGTTTTTACAGACTTTTCTTGTCAGGTCATTGTTACCTAAGCTCCTTCCGTAAAAATGCATACTCTGCTCGTTCTTAAATTTAACCTTTATAATGATCGGTCCTTTGATTATATAACCTTATCAATATTCTTATTTAAAAACAATCATTGGTCAGTTACACTTAGCTCTGCTGACTGGAACCTTCGATACTCAAATCGAGATGGGAAGGGTAAGGGGGTTTCCAAGCAGCAAACTGGTGTCCACGACGGTTTCCTTAGTTTCCTGAAACAGAACGTAGAAAAACCAGTAACTTCCTGGTGAGGTTTCTAGGGTTAGCTATTTCAAACTTTAACAATATTAAGGTTCCTAGAGTCACGCGAACACAGTTCCTAAAGTTTCTATGGCTACGTTTCAAACTTAACGATCCTATACGTTATGCTTCACAATTTTACTTCTTAATCAAACCTAACTCTTCTATGGGATTAAATTTTGATTTCTTTACCAGAATATTTGCAACAGCTGGAGCCCAGCAGGAATGGGGTGGGGGCACGGCCCGACCCCCCCCCCCCAGCGCCTCACCTCCTCCTCCCCTGGGCTCCCTCACGGCCCCTCGCCTCGTGCAAAGGGAGCGCAAACGCAGCCCGGAGGGCAAAGGGGACGGGCGGCCAGCGTTTATTCAGTCAGTCGCGTGCCTATCGAGTCCTGCCAGCGAGTCTGCTCCGGGTCTCGGGGCGCCCCCCGGCGCTCCCTCTGCCCCTCGGACACCTCTGATAGCCTATTTCCATACGTTCTGTATGGCACGTCTAAATATTGGGATGGTTTTAATATTTTGTACCAGCTGTGGAAACTGGTTTGCTGCTAGGTGACTGCAAAAGTGAGATTTGGTAAATAATTATTAGAAATCTTATACTAACACTACGATTGAAACAATAGACAAAAGTATAGCCAAGCAATTAACTAGCAGAGGTAGGTACTCCTAAGTTTTGCAGTTCTTTGCTCTTATGACTACATGTTCCTGTACGCTAGATGAGAACAATGCTGAAACTGACCACATGTGATTGAAACTGCGTTAAGCTTCAAGATCAAAGAACAAGGACAAGAATAAAGACTTCAGGGACAGCCACCAAGAACTTCAGATGGGTCGCTGGTTGCAAAAGCAGCCCTTCGTCTCAAATGGATCCTTCATTGCGCGTGATCGGATGTAGGCAGTACTACGATAATCGGTTGCCATCGTTTTTACGTATATGTATACTAATCTGATTAACATGCAATTAGTTATTCTGTGTAACCTGTTTGTGCCATGCACGCTAGGTGCAACTATCCCCCGTGCATCCAGCGCTGCAATGAAGAATGCCTGCTTTCTAAAACTCCAAAACGAGTCTTAGGGAGTTTCTTCGACCGGCTTTTCAGTATCAGGGGTACAAGGGAGGAAAAGGAAAAAAAAAAAAAAAAAAAAAAAAGGCAGCGGTGTGGGAAAGAGAGGGGACCAGGGGAGGGGCAGGGAGGGACCAGAACGCGGAAGAGGGGAGACAGGGCCCCGAGGGCCCGGGGCTCACCACAGCTCTTGTTCTTGGCACCGCCAGGAGAATTTGCCAGTTCAGACGCTTCTTTCTGCTCCTCTCCCGCTGCCCTCCTCTTCTGTAACTCCGGCGGCGCGGCCGTCCTCCCCCTAGGAGAACACGTGTCTCATAGGTCTTGCAGGACGAGGCCTCCTAGGCACGGAGCCTCGCTCGCTCGCACGCTACGTGGCCGTACCGCACCGTCGGTGCTGGGTACGGACCCTGCGGTGCACCTCGGCGGTCTGACCTGCTGCGGACTACGAAGAGGGATCCTTCCACACGCGGAGAGGCAGGCTCTCTCTTGCCTGCAGTGGGGGGCAGCTGCTGGCCGGCCAGCCTTCCATTTCTTCTTCTCTACCTTTCTCCGGCCTCTCCAGCTTCAGCCGCAGCAGCGCCTGCCCGCAGCCGGTCAGCGCCCCGCCTGTCCCTTTGTGCTCCCGCGCCGCGAGGAGAGGGAGGCCAGGCAGAGAGCCCGTGCAAGCTTTCCTTGCCGGCGGCGTTTCGTCACCGGGAGGAAGCAAGGAGCGCGGCGGCGCCTCCCGCCGGTGCCGCACTGCCGTTACCGTCGGACGGCACGTGCAGGACAGCGGCAGCCCCGCGCCCTCGCAGCCTCCGAGCTGCAGTACCGAACATTGGCCGCGAGGTGGCAGCGGCGAGCGCTTGGCACAAGGCGCCAGCGCGCATGGGCGGCGGCCCAGCTGCAGTACCGAAGTCTGTTCAATAGGTGGCGGAAGAGAGCGCTGGCGAAACGCGCCGCCACCGCGCACGCGCGGCTCCGAGCTGCCGTACCGCGTTTTGGTAGCTAGGCAACAGCAGGAGGGCGGCAAAAGGCGCCATCGCGCATGCGCGGCTCCCGAACGCCAGGGCCGCGTTTCGGTTGCCAGGCGACAGCAGGAGCGCCGTAAACCGCGCCGCCGCGCATGCGCGGTTGCCGAGGCGCCGCGCCGCGCTTCGGTTGCCGGGCAACAGTGGCCAGTGTCGCAAACGCGCCAACGCACATGCGCGGTTGCCGAGCTGCCGTAACACCTTTTGGTTGCTAGGCAACAGGAGGAGGCCGTAAACCGCGCCGCCGCGCATGCGCGATTGCGGAGGCGTCGTGTCGCGCTTTGGTTGCCAGGCAACAGCAGCGAGCGCGGTAGACGGGCAGCAGCGCACGCGCCGTTGCCGAGCAGCCGTAAAGCGTTTCGGTTGCTAGGCAACAGCAGGAGCGCCTTAAACCGGGCCGCCGCGCATGCGCCCTTGCCGAGGCGTCGCGTCGCGCTTTGGTTGCCAGGCAACCGCGGCCAGTGCCGTAAACGAGTCAACGCACACGCGCCCTTGCCGAGCTGCCGTAACGGGTTTTGGTTGCCGAGCAACAGCGGGAGCGCCGTAAAGCGCGCCGCCGCGCACGCGCCCTTGCCGATGCGCCGTGTCGTGCTTCGGTTGCCCGGCAACAGCGGCGAGCGCCCTCAACGCGCCGCCGCGCATGCGCAGCTGTCGAGCTGCTGTACCGCGTCTCGGTTGCCCGGCCACAGCTGGATTCCCACCGACACACGCCACCGCGCATGCGCCCCTCCCCAACGCCAGTTCCCACCTTCGGTCACCGGGCAGCAGCATCCGCATCCCCGTAACGATCCTCTTCTGAGCAGCAGCTGGATGAGGGATGACTGACAGCTCAGCCCAGCAGAGACCAGCCACAGGCGGCAACTACTTACTGGGGGCACAGGGCTTACATTGCCCTGCCCTTTCCCCACTCGCAGCCCGGGCCGTCATCTTCATCGCCTCCGTTCCAAAAAGCACCCGAGTGCCTGGAGCGTTTACAGCAGTCAAGTGCAAACAACAGACAACTCGGGTGGTCGCTTCTGTCCCTGCCCCCCCACCCCATTATCTAGAGAGGAGAAGCAGCACAGGGACCTGCAAACGGCGGGGGGGGGGGGGGGGGGGGGTGGTCCCCTGGAGCAAGCCCCAGGGACTGCTGTATCCCTCTGCATGTGGCATCAGGGTTGCGGGAGTGAAAGCAGCCAGTCAACAGCTGCTGGCGAGAGATTTAAAAAAAAAAACCCAAACATAACACCTGGTTCAGGTGACAGCCTGAAGGCAGGCCACAAGAGACCCAAAGCTGCTTTCTGCCAGAGGGGCAGCTCTGTCCAGCAGGAAACGCCGCGTCCCAGCGCACCAGAGGCGAGCGGCCCACCTGCAAGCGAGCGATACCCTGGCGACCCTGGGGCTCAGTTGGGGTGGGCGCACCTTTCCTCACCTCTGTGCTATCGGAACTCCGCTCTCCTAATCCTGCACGCACGCAAGGCTTCTTGTGCGGGGCTTGTCTCTGATCGAAGAGACGCTGCACGGTGTTACTTACCGCCCCGCCCTCCGGCGTGCAAAGTAATCAGACGTGAAGCAGGGAAAGCAAAGAGGCCTGTCGGGATATTAGTAGTCCTCAGCAGATGACCGTAGAGCCCTCGAGGTTCCGTCTTTGCTCCCTACAGGAGCGTGGCTCCGCACTCCTTGCCGCTCCCGCCAGCAAGCGTCACAATTGCCCTTTGCTGCCTGCAACACGCAGTACCTGCGCGGCCCCAGTACTACTGCCGCTTACAGCGCGAGAGGCGCTCGCTATAAAGCGGCAATGAAGAACAAGGACGGCCCGTCAGGATGGCAGGAGGAACACAGAGAGCCTCCAGCATTAGCCAGGCAGGGCTTGCAACTCACCTCGTGTCGTGGTTTAACGCCAGCCAGCAACAAAGCCCCACGCGACCGCTCACTCGCTCCCCCGCCCCCAGTGGGACGGGGAGACAATCGGAAGGGCGAAAGGGAGAAAACTCGTGGCTTGAAACGAAAACAGTTTAATCCTTTAAAAGAAACAACAACAACTTGTAAGGAAAAGAAGAAAAAAAATGACAGAGAATGGGGTGCAGGCAGCATGCCAGGGGTCTGGAGCCTGACGGATGATGGGGGTGGGGGGGGTGGGGGGTGGGTGGAGTACGGAGGAGGGAAAGGAAGCCGGGGCGGGGGACAGGAGATAGAAGAGCAGGGGATGCGGGGGGAAACAACTCGCGTGGGTTAAAAACTTGAATGGGTGAAGGGGGCGGGCTGAAGCAGCGGGGAGCATATATGGGGGAGAAACACACGCCGGGGAGAGGGTAGGTGAGGGTACAGAGGTGCATGGGGGGACATGGGTGGGGATGACCTACCCCAGGGAGTCCACCCAGGATGATCCACAGCAGGTAACTCACCTGGGATAACCCGCAACAGAGCATCCACACCAGATCATCCACGCTGGGAGGACCCCCAGCAACGCCCCTCAAACTGCTTGTGCTTCATCCCCAATCTTCCCCTAACGGGGGAGTTTTTTGCTTTTTCAAAATACTCCGTTTGGGGTGTGTTTCAGTGCTTTCCCACAACATAAAAAGGGGTGATCTTTTGGTTGTGGGTTTGTGCATGAAAATGGGGTGGGTTTTTTGCTTTCCAGCTGCACAAATCCAGGCGCATTTGGCTTTCCCAGGAGTCCCAAAGTCGTTTGGTTTTTTCCGTTGCAGTCCCAGAATCAGAGGGTTTGGGGTTGTCCTGGTTTCGGCTGGAATAAAGTTCATTTTCTTCTGAGTAGCTGGTACAGGGCCATTTTGGATTTAGGATGAGAATAATGTTGACAACACACCGATGCTGTAGTTGTTGCTAAGCAGTGTTTATACTAAGTCAAGGACCTTCCAGCTTCTCATACCGCCCTGCCAGCAGAGGCTGGGGGTGCACAAGAAGAGTCGCTGAGCTAAAGGAGGATTCCAGGTAAACAGGTCAGCTCGAAATACACCACCTCCTTTAAAAGTTAAGAGCTATTTGAACACTTAAAATCAGCATTTAGGCTAATCGATACCATTTTGAACACCTTCTTAGCATACAAGTAAACACTCTTGCCGGTGCTGGAAAACGTCTCCTCCCTTCCTTACAGCACTGCTGCAGGGAGATAACCCTGGGAGGCTGCGGGACGAGGTCGTACGCAATCAGAATCTACGCTTACGGATCCACCCCAACAGCTACAGCCCTTGCGCTCCTGCTGCTGCCGCTTTGCATCTTGCTTGTTTGGTGAATAAAGCTGAAAGTGAAGTGGAAAACTCCAAAGAGCAAAATGAAAAATAAAGAATAAATCTCAATAATTCACTCTACACTAAAAAGGTGTGCCCATGTTTATATACGTCCAATAAAAATACTTATACTGTAAAAGTATTTGATTTTTCCTTTTCCATTACCTTAACTTGCACAGCTCTGAATTCATACCATTAAATTATCTCTCTCCAAAGTACACAGTTATAACGTGACTAGGGGTTTTTGTGCGTTTTACAGAACGCGGAGGGACACCTGGCCAGCTGAGCTGCCCAAGAGAGGTGCTACTGAACTGCCAGGGAAACACACCATTGAAAGCCAGGCAGAAAGAAAGTACTTCAGAGCACTCCGTCAAAACATCAGGAAAAAATCCCCATAACATTCAGTTGCCTCTCTTTTTAAACATTTAGAAAAATACCTAACTGCTTACATACACCTAACATCATATACTACAGCTATTTGGCAGTTACAGTTTAAACAATGCAAGTCAATTTGTAAAATCCCCAGTGCTGCAATACCTCAGACTACCAAAAAGGACTGGCGGATTCCCTAATGCTTTTGGCAGTACCGAAGCATGCAGAGCAACACGTTTTCATGTGATCTCGACTGTTACAACTGAGAAACCAAAGACCAGTGATGCCATCAACTTTAGGAAGATGGGCTGCGCTTGGGTCTTTGGAAGGAAATTGACTTTTTTCTTTTTTTTTTCTTTTTTTAAAGAGAGTGAAAAGTCTCGTTACTGATGACTTCTACTGTCAAGTCAATCACCTCTGAAGATCCACTCTGATGGGAAGTTCACAAAACAAAATTTCTTTGAGAGAGAAAGACTTCCATTTTGGAAAATCTCTTTCCAACTGAAGTCAAAATTACACACTGTAGGTTAAAGGAAAAAATACATTACTGAAGCAGTAACTCATCAAAAACACCTCAGGACTCACTGTCACTAGTTACAAGGCTGCTAATGCTTCCTGGGAAAGCCTGGACAACGCACAGATGCGACGCCCGTTTGTCCTGTTTTGTCCACGTCTCTTCTTTGACCTTGACTGCTTTTAGTACAGATGCTAATGATCTCCGTTAACGTTTTTGAGTACTACTATAAGATATTTAAAAAAAAAAAAAATCATTGACTGTAAAAGCATAAAGCTTTTATCGTGAAAACAAAGTCTGTTTCTTCTGAACAGCTGAACTCTTACGAACAGTTTCTTCCCTCTTTTAGTACAAAATTATTTTCACAGTATCATTTACTAGCAAGCACACAGCAACAGAAGATTATGCTTTCAGGAAGAGAAAATAAACTGAGGGAAGTAAACTTTGTATAGGTGTAACATGCTCCGGAACAGAACGTACTTTTAGTATTTGTGTTAAAATATTTCATGTAAAAAAAAGTAGACGGAGAGTTGGCACACTCTCAACGTTAAAGTCCATACCGCAAGTACCTTTGGAAAAATGCAGACACACATCGTAGGCGTACCTTGTACTTGCAGGCCACTACGGAATCTTTCCATCTGTCTCCTACCGTCACGGCAGAAGAAAGGGCAACCAGGGCGAAACGGTGCCAGCTGACATCCAGCTGAGAGAAGAAAAAAAAACATTAGCACAAAGCTGGGTAGGAATCCAAAGCTGCCTTTTTTTTTTTTTGTGAAGGTTGGCGAAGACAGTACGACTGAGCGGAGGAAAAAGTATTTTTGCGTCACCTTCGGTACAGTTGTTGACACAGGCCACTAGAGCTTTTGCATTTTTTCAGACAACCGTGCCTTTTTTGTTTTTCCCTTTCTTTTTTGACTCATTGGCAACTTTACTTTCACTAGAACTCACTTTCCTAGATACACGCAGGTGACAGACATAGAGACCTACATACATTTTCTCAAGCCTTAGTATAGCCGAGGCTTCATCACCCTATACGTCGCAAGTTGAGTAGTTTTGCTAAAGAGCACAGCAACACATCTGTCCTTGCGAACTGCCTCGTTGCAAAAAAGGAATCATTTTTTCCAGGCCGTTGCTCCAAACGGTCAAGATCTTTTAAAACCGCAGTTGTGCCACCAAACCCGCTCAGGGTCCCTCCTAGCTTTTGACCGCCCTGAGATTTAACAGGCACACGCTCCATTCCATCTTCCAACAGCAAAAATACGTTAACGCTCTCGGACCCAGAGCGCAACCCTACGGATGTCCACGCACACAGCCTGCCGTTTTGATGAGGAGCCACCGAGCAGCCCTGCGAGCACAGCTGCACGCGCCAGATCGGTTTCCCCTACGCCGCGAGTTACCGGTTTCCGTGAACGTAGTTTCTGACGCTTTAAACCGAAAACCGTATCTCGACGCTTCGCCACAGCAGAAACGACCCATCGCTAGACCGCTACAAAAACGCAGTAACGCCAATTGCAAACCCACAGCAGCGACAGCTCCAGAAATATTTAGACCAGGAACAAGGGAGAAAAATAAAACAGCTTCATCTCACGCACAGGGGAGCGGCAGGCAGACAAAAGGGTCGGCATTCTGAGCCCGTACAGAAAACGGGCATTCTCCTTCCGTTCCTCGGCCCGTCCGTGAAGGTCTAAATACCGCAACACTACCACGGCAACGTCGAGAGTAGGGCACAGCAGCCCTGCCACTGGACTTGCCACTGACCCATGCTACTTACGTAGCAGGACGCGTACGCAGAGGGACACGTTTTGCCACACAGAGCCCTGAACTTCCTGAAAATTTACGTTTACCAAAAAAAGCCATTTGGAACATATTGCCAAACAACGTTCGGCAAGAAAGCTTTGATGCCTTTGACGCGCGCGAGTTTTTGGTCACTTGCTATTTGCTTCCTGTTGCTGCTGCTGTTCTTCCTTCAGAAATTCTACTCGTCGCCAAGTTATTCACTACTGGTTCAAGCATTTGCCTTCCTGGTATTACCAGCACATTCACAGAGGCAAGTAACTTAATTGCTCTTCTACAATTATCCAAACGACAATTACAGCCACGAAAGAGAAGGAGAGCTCAGGCAGCACAAGAGCTCTGCAGGCTGGCACCAGTCAATATTGCACTCTCTAAAATCAAACAACAACAAAACAAAACCGTGACCCTGTAGCCGCCTTTTTTTTTTTTCTCTTTCTTCTTCTTTCAGAGCTCATCCCTGCCTCAGCATTTTGTCTTGTCAGAGCATGAAGCGCAGGTGATCCGTACGTACCCTGACGACTTCTGCGTGTGATGAATGCCTGTTCCGAAATAGTCCAGATCTGCAAGACTGGTGTCATTTATATGGTTTTAATCATCATAACTCAAATTCTATTTACTCACGCATTTGTGAGGAAACTAATTAACTTTTAGACACTGCCTCTCCTTTTTTTGGGGGGTGGGGGTGGAAATGTGTTAGAGACCGAAAAACATTACGATTCAGAGCTCCCAACCACGAGGGAGTGGTGGAGAAATCAATGAAAGCAAAGACCAACAGCAGCAACATCAACTGAAAGTTGGCTTTCATTCCGATCACGTACTTAAGCGACTCTCCAAGTCTATGCCTCGGTCCTAGGAATGACTAGTCCCTTTTTGGAAGGACAAATTTTTTCCACTTAAAAGTCCTAGACTGAAGACTCCGCTGAACGGAATGGGGATTGTCCCACGGGACAACATGCCATCAACACTCTTCATGGGGAAGGAAAGAAAAAAAACCCAAATAAAAATCAAGTTGAAGTACCAGTTCCCATCATGTTTCGCTCATTACATTTCTACTGGCATCTAGGTGCTCCAAAATGAACTACGGGGACACCACATATTCCTAAAAATTCAGTTATACATAAAAAAGTAAAAGGCTATTTCCAACTTGCCCATCAAATCAGTATGAACAGAGAGAAGAGAAACACTCGACCCTGAAGAAGCTAACAGGCAGCTCTGAATTTACCAGACAGGAAATTTCATTCTTTCCCCTGAAACAAAAACACATCAAGGGACCAGTTCAGGAACAGGGCACGATCTGTGAACAGCAATTTTTCCATCAGCTTTTCTGCACTAGCAGCAAATTTGCCTTCTCTGTGGGTTTAACGTGGAGCATCTGTAGTGCCCTCAAACTCGCAAGTGTTTCTCTCCGCTCCCCCAGCCCGACACGTGCGATTACCTGAGCAGCAAGCGGAATTGACCACGCAGGATTTTCTTCGTGTGACGCGGAAGGTGACGCTGGGAGAAGAGGAAACAAAGAAATGAACCTGCTCGTCACACCCAGCCAACGGTGGAAAGACAGGGGAGGATTCTGCCGGAAGGGCTCTGCACCCCAGGAGCTCCCGCCGGCCGGTTTCTCTCCCCTTTGCCCGGTACCGAGGGGACGACGACACCTCGCCCGCGCCCCCTCGCGGGGGGGGCTGCCCCAGGAGAGACGGGGGACCCCCACCTCGCTTCTGCCCGCGGGAACGGACCGGGAGAGACCCTCCACGCAGAGAGAGGAGCGCGGTGTGGATTGCATGCCCGAGGGAAGAGGCCGGGCTCCCCGCTGGCAGAAGGACAACTCGCCTCCCTGCCGCTCGGAGCAGCTTGCTGCGGACAGCCCTGCCTGCGCCCGGCCGCTCTTCCGCCGTGCTGGGAGCGCAGTCCGGCCGACGGACGCTCCAGCGAAAAGACGCTCCAGCTAATCGCGCCTCCTGCTCCTTACGGCCGCAGGTACTTTTACCTCTGGCTAATGCACGCTCCAGACAGCGGACACCCCGCCTCGTTCCAGCTCCCGCTTGCTACAGTTCTGGCTCGTTGAAGCCCCAGCTCCGCGCTGAAGCTCCGGCTGATTTCAGCTGCTTCTCCTTACAAGCTCCAGCTACGTGCAACGGTCTGGGCTTTCCATAAGGTTGTATATCAACTGCTGTCAAAACTGGAGCATTGGGATTAAACATCAGAGTTACACGCCGAATAAATATTCGTTAGTTTGCGCGATTAATTACTTAACAACTATTCTGAGCAGCGCAGAAAGAAGAGCTGGACTCAAAGAGGGCACGTGGGGTCTGAAAAGCGCCCTTCCCCCCCACAGACCATCACAGATGTTGAGTTCGGCCTGCTGCGTGCCGGACTCCCAAACTTCGGCGTCCGACACAACCAGACCCCCATCTCCGGGGAGGGTCCACGCACCCTGCCCGCCCCCCGCTTCCCCCCGCAGCCCCCAACACCCTCCCACCCGCCTGCAAAACCAGCCAAGCCGGCTCCCGCTTTTGGACCCCGCACCAGCTGACTCGGGGCCCATTTGGGAGCCAAAAAACCCGGCTGCTGAGCCCGTTCTCAAGGCCCAAACACGCAGGGCCGGACCTCTGTTTCTGGGCCCAAAGCCGCGCAGCTCGGTCTGTTTCCGAGCCCCCACATCAGCCACGCGAGCCTGTTGTCAAGCCCCAGGAACAGAAAACTTGTTCTCCGTTTCTGACCCTGCAGTGCCCACGGGCGACGCTGAGCGTAGCCACCCCACAGCCCTGCACCCCCGGGGCCCCACACGTAGTTTCGGGGAGTGCTCGGGACCTGCGGAGGGCCCAGCCCCACGCCTCTGCGGGGCAGCCCCAGCACAGGCAGGGCGTCGCTTCACGATTGCCGTTTCAGGCTTTATTTCCCCGCCATCACCGGCACGGCCAGGCCCCCACCCCAAACCCCCCAGCCGAAGCACCCCCGCGGGTAGCCGGGCCCAGCCACCCAGAAAACAAGAAAACCAAAGAGGGTACAAGACGGACACCGTGGGGAAAGGCAAGGAGAAGGACGCAGAAACAGAGAGAGCGCGGGAGGGATAGGGAGCAGGACAGAGAGATGGAGCAAGAAAGGAAAAAAGGACGGGAGGCAGAACCAAGGGAAAGAGAGACAAGGACGGGGAGCAGGACGAAGGGACGGAAGAGGAAAAAAAAAAGTAGCGACGGGCTGCAGGACAGAGATGAAGGGATTAAATAGACACAGGGAGCATGACAGAAGGACACAGAGAGACAAAAGGGACAAAGAGCAGGCCAGCATCGGAGGGGAAAAAACCAACTGCGATGGGCAGCGGGAGAGAGATACGGAAAAAGAAAAAAGTACTGAGGAACAGAAAAAAGAAAGAAGCGACAGCTAGCTGGACAGGCGGACACAGTTAGAAAGGGCGGGAGAGGGAACGGGGCAGAGAAAGACAGACAGAAAAGGCAGCGGAAGAAAGCAAGGCAGAGGAACAGCAAGGCGGGGCGGGGGGGGAAGGGACAGGGGTCTGGACAGAGATGGAGAAATAAGCAGCAGGGACAGAGGAAAAGAGACAGAAAAAGGGACAGGGAACATGGCAGAGAAGGAAAAATCAGGACAGCGGCAGGACGGAGATAAAAAACTGGGACGGTCCTCAGGACAGAGAGGAATACGAATGCGAGCAGGGAGCGGGACAAAGGGATACAGCGAGAAACGACGGGACAGGAAGCAAGACAGTGTGACAGACAAGAACAATGGGAACGAGAAAGGGGGGGGAGAGAGAGAGAGAGAGAGAGAGAGAGAGAGAGAGAGAGAGAGACTGACAGAGACAGAGACCGTGAGAAGCACAAGGGGTTGGGAAACTTAGAAAGAGAGGTATCAGGAGCCCTGCAGAGAGAAGGAGGGTGAATAAAAAAGGGGCAGGAAGCAGCACAAAGGGTCACAGAGAGTAAGAGATGAACAGGAGGGAGGACGGGGACAGTGGGATCCAGAATGACAAAAATAAACAGCAACAGCGAGCAAGACAAAGGGATAGAAACAGAAAGTAGGAAGAAGAGAGATAGGAAGGCAGGGACACAGAGCGGCACGTACAGGCGCAGAGAGGAAAAGAACGCCAGGGCAACAGGCCAGAGAAATTGGGAGGCGGGGAAAGAGGCGGATGCAGATCAGGACAAGGAGATGGAAAAGGAAAAAACAGCGACTGGCTGCAGGACAAAGACGGGGATGGGGCGGGGGGAGAGGGAGAGGGAGCAGGACAAGAACGCAGAGAGAAAAAGAAAGGGGGGCAGTCGAATGAGAGAGAGAGAGAGGAAGGGGGGGAGGAAGAGGGAGCAGGACAAGAGAATAGACAGAAGAGAGGAGGCACAGGGAAGCAAAATAAACAAACAAACAAACAAACGTCACAGCAGCATGAGAAAGCGAGGGGGTCAGGAGAGGGGGAGGGAGGGACCGGGAGGCACAAGAGGAGCGACAGGGCCCCGAGGGCCCAGGACTCACCACAGCTCTTGCTCTTGGAGCTGCCAGGAGACCTTGCCAGTTCAGACGCTTCTTTCTCCTTCTCTCCTCCCTTGGTCTTCCGTAACTCCAGTCGCTTGGCTGTCCTCCACATAACGGAACACGCGAGCGCCTCGCAGCTCTTACGAGATGAGGCCTCCTAGACACGTAGCCTCGCTCGCTCGCTCACTACGTGGCCGTACCGCGCTGCTGGTCATGCATACAGACCCTGGCGGTCTGACCTGCTGTGGACTACGAGGCGGGATCCTCCCACACCCAGAGAGGCAGGCTCTCTCTTGGCTGCAGCGGGAGGCAGCTGCCAGCCAGATGGCCTTCCGTTTCTTCTTCTTTACCTTTCTGCGGCCTCTCCGGCTTCAGCAGCTCCCGTCCACAGCCAGTAAGCGCTCCGCCTGTCCCTCTGTGCTCCCGCGCCTCGAGGAGAGGGAGGCCAGGCAGAGACAGCCCACGCAAGCCTGAGGCTGCTGCAGTCAACGGCATCCCCGGGGACGAACGGACAACCGCACTCACAGCGTGGCCTCTGGGAGAGGGAAAGAGGCAGCAGTGACCGTTATTACCGTAGCTCGACCCTGGCCGGAGCCCCTCCTTCCGCAGGGGCTTCCGCAGACGCCGCTCGTTCCCCGCGCCGCTGCTAACGGCAGCCACGTTCAGGGAGACTCGAGAACATCGCAGGGCCAGCTTGCTGCCCTCACGACAGGGCTCGGGGGCTGCCTGCGGCTACAGCACAGGCTTCAGGGGAGGGGCTGGAGCTGGGGGCAGCCGCACGGGCCGAGCGAAGGCGCCGGGGGAGCTCCGGCGACTCGGGGAGGCGCCCGCTGGCCGCGCCTGGGGGGTGCCCGCCTCCGTCCCCTCTTCCCTTCTATCGGCTCTCGGGGAACTGCCCGCCGCTGCCCTGGCCCGGCTCGCCTCCGGCGGACCGGGAGCCTGCCGCGGCGGCCGCTTCGCAGCTTCCCGTCCCGCCAGCCCCGCGCGGCCAGGAGGCACCCCCCGCCACCGCCCCCGCCGGAGGGGATCGCTCGCCTCACCCGCGGTCCCGGCGCTCGCCCGCTGCCGCTGAGACCCCCGCCCTGCGCGCCACCACGCTGCTCCCAGGGACCGCGCATGCGCCGGAGGGGTCAGAGCCGGCGAGCGAACGCCGGGCTGCCCCACGCGCAGGACGGCGCATGCGCCCGGGAGGCGCGTCCGCACGGCTGGTCGGGGAGCGGGCGCAGCGGGAAGCCCGCGGAAAACCACGCGAAACCGGCAACGCTCCTGAGGCTGACCTGGTCGGACTCCGGGGGCCGCGGCGGCAGCCAGGACTACGCCGCGCCCGAGAGCCACGCTGCCGCCCGGCCGCCGAGTCCGCGAAAACTACAGCTCCCGGCATGCCCCGGGAGGCAGCCTGCCCCGCTGCCTGACCCCGAGGGGACGCCGCTTCCGTTTCCGCTCACCCCCACGCCGGCGCAGCCGCAGTTCCCGCCGAGCCCCCAGCGCCGCTCCGGGCAGCTCCGGCGCGCTTTCGCCGCCCGGCTCCGCCTCCGGGCAGCGCCCGCCGCCGCCGCCGCTCCGGCACGGCGCGGCACCCCCCGCCCGGCTCCGGGCAGCGCCCGCCGCCGCCGCCGCTTCGGCACGGCACGGCGCGGCCCCGCTACCGCTCCGTGCGTCCGACACGGACCCCGCCGTCCTCCTCGGGGCTTTCCCCGGAACCCGCCGGCCGACTGCGCAGCCCCGCCACGGGGCCCGGTGAGCACCCCCCCGCGCGCTCACGTGCTCACCCCCCCCCCCCCGCGCGCGCACGTGCTCCCAGCCGTCCTGTGAGCCCCCCCCCCCCGCGCGCACGTGGTCACAGCCGCCCTGTGAGCCTCCCCCACCCCCCCGCGCGCACGTGCTCCCAGCCCCCCCGTGAGTCCCCAGGGCTCGGCCTCGGCACAGGCGGCCCCCACCTCCCCCGGGCCACCCCCGCCTCCGACGTTCGCGGTCCGAGGGGCGCCCGGCCCCGCTCACCTTCTCCCGAGGGGCAGCCGCACCCCGGCCGCCGCTCCACTCCGCTCCGCTCCGCTCCTGCCTGGGCTCCCACCGGCCCCGCCCCGGCCCCTCCCCCGGCAGCCCCCCCTGGCCAGGGAGCGGCCGTCCCCATCAGCCTCACCGCCCGCACCTGCGGCTCCTCCAGCCCCGGCCCGCAGCTGTGGTACCCAAATCCGGAACAAAACTCCTCAACACCAGTGTGAACTTAAGCAGCAGGCACTTCCTTGATTGAATGAAAGATGTCAAGAGTCAGCTGATGGGGAAGAGGTGTTAACTGGGGTCAAAATACAGATTTTAATACCCCTCTGATTTTAGTTCTAAGACTTGGCCATTGCCAGGTATCATCTTTTCCATTTACCCAGGTCCACCAGCGAGGCCACAAGGGAGATTTCTTCCAGAGAGAGGATAGAGTTATTAAGTCTAAAGTCCACGAGTTGCCTTTCTCCTTCATGAAAAGGTGAGTGGATCATATATCATCACTAGTCACCCAAACAGTTAAGCCTGAACTTTTCGCCTGTCCTTTAATACAGTCAACTCCAAGCTAAATTTTTTCCGTTATTAAGAGGGGACCAAAGATCATGTCAAATATTATTATACTTTCTACAAATACATCCCCATCTTGGAGCTTTAGCTACTAGAGAAAGTCTTTGGAGTTTGGGGTCAGAAGAGCTGCAAGTATAAACCTTCACTCAGCTCTGTTTAGGATCTGTGATTTTTCTCTGGTTGTCTAAACCAGTCTAAATTTCCATAGATGGTCCCGACTCTGGGTGGCTCTAACAAGGATCCTGGAACTCCAGTAAATTCTAGACATCGTTTTATATTTTCAATATGATCCCAAGTTCCTTTTTGCACTTGTCTCTACGGTTTTGGCAACTGACAGCCCCAAGGGGTGCTTGTACAAGTTTCTCCCGAAGGGCGATTAAATGAATTCTTTTGTCCATGAGGTGGATGCTTTGGTAATGTTATAATTCACAACGCTACAATTCCTTCTTTCAAATTCAAAAAAAAAAATTGCCTTTTAAATCCATCCCATTTAATTTGCTAAAATGATTCTCATTGTTCTGCATCTTTTCTCAAGTTTTGGTTAAATTCAATGTCAGTATTCTCCACGGAACTAGATTTTCATCTGACTTTGGAATCGGAAGGCAGGCTGTTACTGAGGTTAAGTTTTGTGTCTTTACAAAACTTTGAATCAGTTACAAAACTAGATTTTTTTTTTTTTATCCAAATTACAAAAACGGTTAATCTCAAGATTAATAGCTCAAACAATAATTGTTTCATTTTGTTTATCTCATGTTTAGAACCCCTCAAAAAAAAATGCATACGCCCTCTAAACACACAAAAAGATTATTGCCCTCGACAATATTCCTAATAGCAACCCCAACATTATCAACTTTACACAGCTGTTTTCCCAAACAGATAACGTGAAACTTACTTATAGATTTTCAGTTTTAAAGGGCCAGTTTCTTTAGACTTCCGGTTTCTTGTTGGTGCTTTCTTTATTCTTGAATAATGAAGCCAAGGTTCTTCTCCCAGACCTTTACTGCTATAAGGGTTGTTAAAATGACTCGATACGGTCCTTTCCGCTTCTCAGTGATTTTATATATGTATTCAGTCTCCTGGTCGGAAGGGATGCGCTGCTACGTCCAATTCTAAGGGTCCAGCTGTGGAGACCTACTGACAAAGTTCTTGAAAAGAATTGCTTCAAGAAATCATAACGCCTTTTAAAAACATATCTCCAAAGGCACTCAAGATACTCAGAACATAGGACTCCTGATATGGTCTTTCATACAACATTTCATAACGACTTAAATTTTCTTTCTCTTCTGGCTATACTCTGATTCTTAATAGAGCCATGGGTAATGCTCTAACCCATGTGAGGAGTGAGGTTTCCTGACAAATTTTACTCGACTGTTGCTTACGGGTATAGTTCATTCTCTCTCTCTCTGTCTCTCTCCCCCCCCACTTGCTTGTGGTCTATATGGGGTGTGATAGTCTCAATCTATAGATAATACTTTGCTCAACTTGTCTCACAATCTTTGCTATAAAATGAGGGCCATTGTCAGATGACATTCCTACAGGCACCCCGTATTTTGGTATTATCTCTTTGAGCAAGACTTTGAGCGCTTCCCTTGCTTTGTTGGTGCGACAAGGGAAAGCCTCGGGCCACCCAGTAAAGATATCAACTCAAACTAGGATATATCCTTCTTTTCAAGGCAATTCTATAAAATCAAGTTGCTAATATTCTCCTAAAAAATTTCCTTATTTCATAATCCCAAAGATGATCTTATTACTGATTCGGGGATATTTTTATATATAAATTTCACATCCGCTTCTAATTGTTTAAACAATCTTTGTCGTATTTCACTTTCTGTTCCCCAATAGACTTTGTGATGTTCAGCTCGGGCAATTTCTCTTATTATTGTGGGTGGGACTATTATTTGACCTGTCGGTGTTACAGCCTATCCTGTTTCATTTTGTTAGCCTGCAATCTAATAATTAATTCTTCATCTTTTTCGTTATAATTTGGAGTTTCTTTAGGCAATTTTATACTTTTCTCTGGAACTAGTGCTAGGATGCCTTTTTCCGCAGCCTCTTTAGCAGCTTTATCAGCCAGTCGGTTACCTGCGTTAGGACCGGTCTTACCTAACTGATGTGCTTTGCAGTGCATTATCGTGACTGCTGTTGGGTTTTGAACGGTTTCTCACCATTTCGGTATTTGTTCTGCGCGCTGAATGGCGGTTCCTCGTGCAGATAACGGTCCTCTTTCTCTCCGTACCGCTCCGTGTGCACGTACTACTCCAAAAGCGTACTTTGAGTCTGTCCAAGTGTTGACTCGCTTTCCTTGACTTAGTTCCAGAGCTCGAATAAGAGCTATCGATTCAGCCTTTTGGGCAGATATCGTCGAAGGCAAAGTTGGCAACGCAATTACCTCCTCGGTAGTTATTGTCTATCTTGATAAACGTTTTCCTTCACAGATGGAACCGCTTCCGTCGGCATATAGTTCCCAATCTGTTTCTTCTAGCGGCACATCTCAGAGGTCCAGTCAGCTGGAGTAAACTCTTTCGATTGTCTGCAAGCAGTCACGTTCCAGTTCTCCTTTAACTTGATCAGTTGTTGAAAATGCAACAGGGTTAACGGTGGTAGTAGTTTTTAGGTAAACATCCTCTTGTTCCAGCAACGCCACTTGGTATTTCCGCATTCTGCTAGGGGATAACCAGTGCCCCCCTTTCTGTTTTATCACAGCAGTTATCATATGGGAAACGTACAGCAATCCTTTGTCCTCTAATCCTTTGTCCTCAGGTGAACTTACGAGCTTCCTGGATCAGTAGCGCAGTTGCAGCGACGGCTCTCGGACGACCAGAGCATCCCAGACTCACGTTACCTACTCGCTTCGAGAAGTAGGCCACGGCTCGCCCACTTGGCCCTAAATATTGGGCCAGGATACCCAGAGCTATACCTCTTCTTTCATGAGCAAAAAGTTCAAGTGTCTTTGTGAGATCTGGCAGGCCTAGGGCTGGCACCCCTATTACAGCCTGTTTCCATTCTTGGAAAGTAGCTTTCTCGGCATCGGTCCAATCCGTTGTTTGAGGTTTTGAGCTGCTCCTATAGAGGTCGGGCCAGCAAGCCACAATTTATAATCTACAGGTGACACCACTCAACCATTCCCGGAAATGCTCGTCATTCATTGTTTTAGTCTTAGGTTCGGGGAGACGACAAATTGCCTCTTTTCTCTCAGTTCCCAATTGTCTCTGTCCTTTTAGGATTTTAAAACTCAAATAAGTTTCTTCTTTCTGGGTTATTTGGTTTTTTTTCTTTTGACACTCGATATCCACTGATTCCCCAAAAGTTCAAAAAGTGAATAGTTAACTTTGTGCGTTGTTCTTCCGTCTCAGCTACAATTAACAGATCATCCATATATTTCAGCAAGATTTCTTGATTATTTTCTTTCTTCCAAATCCCTAATTCTCGTGCCAATTGATTTCCAAACACGGTAAGACTATTCTTAAAGCCTTGAGGCAAGACTGTCCACGTATATTGTGTTTTTTCTCCCAGTCTCAGGATTTTCCCATTCCAAAGCGAAAACCTCTTGACTATTGGGATCCAAGGGAATACGGAAAAAGGCATCTTTTCCGTCTAACACTGTGAACCATTCTTGTTTCTCCGTTAGGGTTGTTAACAAAGTATAAGGATTTGCTACTACCGGATGAATATCTTGTACTATTTGATTTATTGCTCTGAGGAGGTCTTGAACTAATCTATCATCTTTTTCATTAGCCTTTTAACAGGCAAGATCGGGGTGTTATATCTGGATTCACATTCTATTAACAATTTGTATCTTAAAAATTTTTGTATTACCATTACTAACCCTTTCCGACTTTCCGGTTTTAAGGGCTATCGTTTAATTCTTACCGGATTCGATCCTGGCTTTAAATCAACTCTCACAGGTTCTGCTTTTTGGATTTACCAGGAACTTCCCGGTCCAGACGATTGGAATTACAGCATTATACTTTGACTGGTATAATCTTCTGCTGTCGGTAACCGTCCTGTTAACAACAAAGCCACTGCTTCGATACGTTTAGTTTCTGGAATTAAAGTTTTAATCTCTCCATTTTTAAATTTAATTTCTGCCTCTAAGTTCTCAAATAGATCTCTCCTTAACAGGATTTGAGGAGAATTTGGCACATACAAAAACTGCTGAGTGACCCGTTGCTTTCCTAATTTCATTGTTAAAGATTTAAAGAAGGGTCTAGTTGCTCGTTCACTTGTTGCGCCGACACCACCAATTTCTTCAAAACTCAACTCTCCCTCTAAGGTATTTAAAACTGAAAAGGTGACTCGAGTGTCAATTCAAATTCAATTTTCTGTTCTCCCAGTTTAGCTGTAACCAGAGGTTGTGCTGGGAGACTCCCCTCCGGTCCCCGTCAGATACGTTCACTTAAAAAGAACAAATCTACGTATGGCACTTTATTCCATTTACTCTCTCTCCTACAAAACAACAGTAACTGCAATATAGTATTGTAACTCAAAGTTCTGTTTGTTTACCATTTTTCCTGCAATTCACCCCAATGTGCCAATAAACGTCCCAACGGTGATGTTTTTGGTAACTTTTCATCAGCAGTTCTATTTCCTGCACTCTTATTCTTAAACAATTTTGCTAATGCCATTATACTTATATACATTCAAATACCAAATACCAAAGAAACGCAAATGACAATTGTCCCAAATAATACACAAAGTCCAACCCAGCAATATGACTTACAGGCAGACGCCTAGGCTTCCGCTGCAGACGGGTACCCTCCAAGCCCCAACCCTGCGAAGCTTTCGCCGCGCCTCACGGGCGGGCTTTCCAAACCAATTCCAAAGAAGCAGCGCCTTACCTTTTTTCCAGGGAACGCTGCGAGGAGCTTTGCGAGTCGAGGGTGATGGTTCTCCCCGAGAATACCTCGGTGCCGGCCGGAGTTCGATCGACACTCGATCTCGTCCAGTCTCACTCGCAAGGTCCCATCTGGGTCGCCGAAACCGCTACCGAAATCCGGAATAAAACTCCTTAACACCAACGTGAAGTTAAGAAGCAGGCACTTTGTTTATCGCAGCGCTGGGGACACGGGGGATCGCTCCTCCAAAGGCGTGTCCCGCTTAGTATCAAAATCCATCGGTTTTTACAGACTTTTCTTGTCAGGTCATTGTTACCTAAGCTCCTTCCGTAAAAATGCATACTCTGCTCGTTCTTAAATTTAACCTTTATAATGATCGGTCCTTTGATTATATAACCTTATCAATATTCTTATTTAAAAACAATCATTGGTCAGTTACACTTAGCTCTGCTGACTGGAACCTTCGATACTCAAATCGAGATGGGAAGGGTAAGGGGGTTTCCAAGCAGCAAACTGGTGTCCACGACGGTTTCCTTAGTTTCCTGAAACAGAACGTAGAAAAACCAGTAACTTCCTGGTGAGGTTTCTAGGGTTAGCTATTTCAAACTTTAACAATATTAAGGTTCCTAGAGTCACGCGAACACAGTTCCTAAAGTTTCTATGGCTACGTTTCAAACTTAACGATCCTATACGTTATGCTTCACAATTTTACTTCTTAATCAAACCTAACTCTTCTATGGGATTAAATTTTGATTTCTTTACCAGAATATTTGCAACAGCTGGAGCCCAGCAGGAATGGGGTGGGGGCACGGCCCGACCCCCCCCCCCAGCGCCTCACCTCCTCCTCCCCTGGGCTCCCTCACGGCCCCTCGCCTCGTGCAAAGGGAGCGCAAACGCAGCCCGGAGGGCAAAGGGGACGGGCGGCCAGCGTTTATTCAGTCAGTCGCGTGCCTATCGAGTCCTGCCAGCGAGTCTGCTCCGGGTCTCGGGGCGCCCCCCGGCGCTCCCTCTGCCCCTCGGACACCTCTGATAGCCTATTTCCATACGTTCTGTATGGCACGTCTAAATATTGGGATGGTTTTAATATTTTGTACCAGCTGTGGAAACTGGTTTGCTGCTAGGTGACTGCAAAAGTGAGATTTGGTAAATAATTATTAGAAATCTTATACTAACACTACGATTGAAACAATAGACAAAAGTATAGCCAAGCAATTAACTAGCAGAGGTAGGTACTCCTAAGTTTTGCAGTTCTTTGCTCTTATGACTACATGTTCCTGTACGCTAGATGAGAACAATGCTGAAACTGACCACATGTGATTGAAACTGCGTTAAGCTTCAAGATCAAAGAACAAGGACAAGAATAAAGACTTCAGGGACAGCCACCAAGAACTTCAGATGGGTCGCTGGTTGCAAAAGCAGCCCTTCGTCTCAAATGGATCCTTCATTGCGCGTGATCGGATGTAGGCAGTACTACGATAATCGGTTGCCATCGTTTTTACGTATATGTATACTAATCTGATTAACATGCAATTAGTTATTCTGTGTAACCTGTTTGTGCCATGCACGCTAGGTGCAACTATCCCCCGTGCATCCAGCGCTGCAATGAAGAATGCCTGCTTTCTAAAACTCCAAAACGAGTCTTAGGGAGTTTCTTCGACCGGCTTTTCAGTATCAGGGGTACAAGGGAGGAAAGGAAAAAAAAAAAAAAAAAAAAAAAGGCAGCGGTGTGGGAAAGAGAGGGGACCAGGGGAGGGGCAGGGAGGGACCAGAACGCGGAAGAGGGGAGACAGGGCCCCGAGGGCCCGGGGCTCACCACAGCTCTTGTTCTTGGCACCGCCAGGAGAATTTGCCAGTTCAGACGCTTCTTTCTGCTCCTCTCCCGCTGCCCTCCTCTTCTGTAACTCCGGCGGCGCGGCCGTCCTCCCCCTAGGAGAACACGTGTCTCATAGGTCTTGCAGGACGAGGCCTCCTAGGCACGGAGCCTCGCTCGCTCGCACGCTACGTGGCCGTACCGCACCGTCGGTGCTGGGTACGGACCCTGCGGTGCACCTCGGCGGTCTGACCTGCTGCGGACTACGAAGAGGGATCCTTCCACACGCGGAGAGGCAGGCTCTCTCTTGCCTGCAGTGGGGGGCAGCTGCTGGCCGGCCAGCCTTCCATTTCTTCTTCTCTACCTTTCTCCGGCCTCTCCAGCTTCAGCCGCAGCAGCGCCTGCCCGCAGCCGGTCAGCGCCCCGCCTGTCCCTTTGTGCTCCCGCGCCGCGAGGAGAGGGAGGCCAGGCAGAGAGCCCGTGCAAGCTTTCCTTGCCGGCGGCGGTTCGTCACCGGGAGGAAGCAAGGAGCGCGGCGGCGCCTCCCGCCGGTGCCGCACTGCCGTTACCGTCGGACGGCACGTGCAGGACAGCGGCAGCCCCGCGCCCTCGCAGCCTCCGAGCTGCAGTACCGAACATTGGCCGCGAGGTGGCAGCGGCGAGCGCTTGGCACAAGGCGCCAGCGCGCATGAGCGGCGGCCCAGCTGCAGTACCGAAGTCTGTTCAATAGGTGGCGGAAGAGAGCGCTGGCGAAACGCGCCGCCACCGCGCATGCGCGGCTCCGAGCTGCCGTACCGCGTTTTGGTAGCTAGGCAACAGCAGGAGGGCGGCAAAAGGCGCCATCGCGCATGCGCGGCTCCCGAACGCCAGGGCCGCGTTTCGGTTGCCAGGCGACAGCAGGAGCGCCGTAAACCGCGCCGCCGCGCATGCGCGGTTGCCGAGGCGCCGCGCCGCGCTTCGGTTGCCGGGCAACAGTGGCCAGTGTCGCAAACGCGCCAACGCACATGCGCGGTTGCCGAGCTGCCGTAACACCTTTTGGTTGCTAGGCAACAGGAGGAGGCCGTAAACCGCGCCGCCGCGCATGCGCGATTGCGGAGGCGTCGTGTCGCGCTTTGGTTGCCAGGCAACAGCAGCGAGCGCGGTAGACGGGCAGCGGCGCACGCGCCGTTGCCGAGCAGCCGTAAAGCGTTTCGGTTGCTAGGCAACAGCAGGAGCGCCTTAAACCGGGCCGCCGCGCATGCGCCCTTGCCGAGGCGTCGCGTCGCGCTTTGGTTGCCAGGCAACCGCGGCCAGTGCCGTAAACGAGTCAACGCACACGCGCCCTTGCCGAGCTGCCGTAACGGGTTTTGGTTGCCGAGCAACAGCGGGAGCGCCGTAAAGCGCGCCGCCGCGCACGCGCCCTTGCCGATGCGCCGTGTCGTGCTTCGGTTGCCCGGCAACAGCGGCGAGCGCCCTCAACGCGCCGCCGCGCATGCGCAGCTGTCGAGCTGCTGTACCGCGTCTCGGTTGCCCGGCCACAGCTGGATTCCCACCGACACACGCCACCGCGCATGCGCCCCTCCCCAACGCCAGTTCCCACCTTCGGTCACCGGGCAGCAGCATCCGCATCCCCGTAACGATCCTCTTCTGAGCAGCAGCTGGATGAGGGATGACTGACAGCTCAGCCCAGCAGAGACCAGCCACAGGCGGCAACTACTTACTGGGGGCACAGGGCTTACATTGCCCTGCCCTTTCCCCACTCGCAGCCCGGGCCGTCATCTTCATCGCCTCCGTTCCAAAAAGCACCCGAGTGCCTGGAGCGTTTACAGCAGTCAAGTGCAAACAACAGACAACTCGGGTGGTCGCTTCTGTCCCTGCCCCCCCACCCCATTATCTAGAGAGGAGAAGCAGCACAGGGACCTGCAAACGGCGGGGGGGGGGGGGGGGGGGGGGGTGGTCCCCTGGAGCAAGCCCCAGGGACTGCTGTATCCCTCTGCATGTGGCATCAGGGTTGCGGGAGTGAAAGCAGCCAGTCAACAGCTGCTGGCGAGAGATTTAAAAAAAAAAAACCAAACATAACACCTGGTTCAGGTGACAGCCTGAAGGCAGGCCACAAGAGACCCAAAGCTGCTTTCTGCCAGAGGGGCAGCTCTGTCCAGCAGGAAA
>NW_027212531.1:0-77000 GCF_947461875.1 Haliaeetus albicilla
AGTGAAGAGAGAGAGTTGATGAAAGAGAGGGAAAAGAGAGAGGCGCGTGAAAGTGGGAAATCTACACACCGAGTGAAGAGAGGTGACATACACAGGAGTGGGGAAAGAGGGGAAAGGGACAAACAGAGGAAAAGAGGGAAAAGAGAAATTCCAGGGAAAAGAGGCATGACTGGGAAGAGAGAGTGAAAAGACAGCGTTGATGAATGAGAGGGAAAAGAGAGAGGCGAGTGAAAGTGGGAAATCTACACACCGAATGAAGAGAGGTGACCGACACAGGAGAGGGGAAATAGGGGAAAGAGACAAGCCGGGGAAAAGAGGGAAAAGAGAAATTCCAGGGAAAAGAGGCATGACTGGGAAGAGAGAGTGAAAAGACAGCGTTAATGAATGAGAGGGAAAAGAGAGAGGCGAGTGAAAGTGGGAAATCTACACACCGAATGAAGAGAGGTGACCGACACAGGAGAGGGGAAATAGGGGAAAGAGACAAGCCGGTGAAAAGAGGGAAAAGAGAAATTCCAGGGAAAAGAGACATGACTGGGAAGAGAGAGTGAAAAGAGACAGTTGATGACTGAGAGGGAAAAGAGAGAGGCGAGTGAAAGTGGGAAATCTACACACCGAATGAAGAGAGGTGACCGACACAGGAGAGGGGAAAGAGGGGAAAGAGACAAGCCGGGGAAAATAGAGTGTCCGGGGAAAAGAGAGTGTCCAGGGAAAAGAGACAGGACAGGGAGGAGAGAGTGAAGAGAGAGAGTTGATGAATGAGAGGGAAAAGAGAGAGGCGAGTGAAAGTGTGAAATCTACACAGCGGATGAAGAGAGGTGACAGACACAGGAGAGGGGAAAGAGGGGAAAGAGACAAGCCGGGGAAAAGAGAGTGTCCGGGGAAAAGAGAGTGTCCAGAGAAAAGAGACATGACTGGGAAGAGAGAGTGAAAAGAGAGAGTTGATGAATGAGAGGGGAAAGAGAGAGGCGAGAAAAAGTGGGAAATTTACACACCGAGTGAAGAGAGGTGACGACACAGGAGAGGGGAAAGAGGGGAAAGAGACAAGCCGGGGAAAAGAGAGTGTCCGGGGAAAAGAGAGTGTCCAGAGAAAAGAGACATGACTGGGAAGAGAGAGTGAAAAGAGAGAGTTGATGAATGAGAGGGGAAAGAGAGAGGCGAGTGCAAGTGGGAAATCTACACACCGAATGAAGAGAGGTGACAGGCACAGGAGAGGGGAAATAGGGGAAAGAGACAAGCAGGGGAAATGAGGGAAAAGAGAGTGTCCAGGGAAAAGACACAGGACAGGGAAGAGAGAGTGAAGATAGAGAGAGTTGATGAATGAGAGGGAAAAGAGAGAGGCGAGTGAAAGCGGGGAAAAGTAGACACCGAGTGAAGAGAGGTGACAGACACAGGAGAGGGGAAAGAGGGGAAAGAGACAAGCCGGGGAAAAGAGAGTGTCCGGGGAAAAGAGAGTGTCCAGGGAAAAGAGACAGGACAGGGAGGAGAGAGGGAAGAGAGAGAGTTGATGAATGAGACGGAAAAGAGAGAGGCGAGTGCAAGTGGGAAATCTACACACCGAATGAAGAGAGGTGACCGACACAGGAGAGGGGAAAGAGGGGAAAGAGACAAGCCAAGGAAAATAGAGTGTCCGGGGAAAAGAGAGTGTCCAGGGAAAAGAGACAGGACAGGGAGGAGAGAGTGAAGAGAGAGAGTTGATGAAAGAGAGGGAAAAGAGAGAGGCGAGTGAAAGTGGGAAATCTACACACCGAGTGAAGAGAGGTGACATACACAGGAGTGGGGAAAGAGGGGAAAGAGACAAACAGAGGAAAAGAGGGAAAAGAGAGTGTCCAGGGAAAAGAGACATGACTGGGAAGAGAGAGTGAAAAGACAGAGTTGATGAAAAGAGAGGGAAAAGAGAGAGGCGAGTGCAAGTGGGAAATCTACACACCGAATGAAGAGAGGTGACAGGCACAGGAGAGGGGAAATAGGGGAAAGAGACAAGCAGGGGAAATGAGGGAAAAGAGAGTGTCCAGGGAAAAGACACAGGACAGGGAAGAGAGAGTGAAGAGAGAGAGTTGATGAATGAGAGGGGAAAGAGAGAGGCGAGTGAAAGCAGGGAAAAGTAGACACCGAGTGAAGAGAGGTGACAGACACAGGAGAGGGGAAAGAGGGGAAAGAGACAAGCCGGGGAAAAGAGGGAAAAGAGAAATTCCAGGGAAAAGAGACATGACTGGGAAGAGAGAGTGAAAAGAGAGAGTTGATGAATGAGAGGGGAAAGAGAGAGGCGAGTGAAAGCAGGGAAAAGTAGACACCGAATGAAGAGAGGTGACCGACACAGGAGAGGGGAAAGAGGGGAAAGAGACAAGCCGGGGAAAAGGTGGAAAAGAGGGAGTTGAGGGACAGCAGGGGAAAGTGACTGCTGAGGGTAAAGAGGGAAGAGTTCATGGAGAATAGGCAAAAGAGGGAAAACCGACAGGCAAGGGAAAAGAGAGATTTCAGGAATGAGAGGGAAAAGAGAGAGGCGAGTGAAAGTGGGGAAATTACACACCGAGTGATAAGAGAGGTGACAGGCACAGGAGAGGGGAAATAGGGGAAAGAGACAAGCCGGGGAAAAGAGGGAAAAGAGAGTGTCCAGGGAAAAGACACAGGACAGGGAAGAGAGAGTGAAGAGAGAGAGTGGATGAATGAGACGGAAAAGAGAGAGGCGAGTGAAAGTGGGAAATCTACACACCGAATGAAGAGAGGTGACCGACACAGGAGAGGGGAAAGAGGGGAAAGAGACAAACAGAGGAAAAGAGGGAAAAGAGAAGTTCCAGGGAAAAGAGACAGGACAGGGAAGAGAGAGTGAAAAGGGAGAGCTGATGAATGAGAGGGAAAAGAGAGAGGCGAGTGAAAGTGGGAAATCTACACACCGAATGAAGTGAGGTGACAGACACAGGAGAGGGGAAAGAGGGGAAAGAGACAAGCCGGGGAAAAGAGGGAAAAGAGAAATTCCAGGGAAAAGAGACATGACTGGGAAGAGAGAGTGAAAAGAGAGAGTTGATGACTGAGAGGGAAAAGAGAGAGGCGAGTGAAAGTGGGGAAAATGAGACACCGAGTGAAGAGAGGTGACAGACACAGGAGAGGGGAAAGAGGGGAAAGAGACAAGCAGGGGAAATGAGGGAAAAGAGAGTGTCCAGGGAAAAGACACAGGACAGGGAAGAGAGAGTGAAGAGAGAGAGTGGATGAATGAGACGGAAAAGAGAGAGGCGAGTGAAAGTGGGAAATCTACACACCGAATGAAGTGAGGTGACAGACACAGGAGAGGGGAAAGAGGGGAAAGAGAAGAGCCGGGGAAAAGAGGGAAAAGAGAAATTCCAGGGAAAAGAGGCATGACTGGGAAGAGAGAGTGAAGAGAGAGAGTGGATGAATGAGAGGGGAAAGAGAGAGCTGAGTGAAAGCAGGGAAAAGTAGACACCGAGTGAAGAGAGGTGACCGACACAGGAGAGGGGGAAGAGGGGAAAGAGACAAGCCGGGGAAAAGAGAGTGTCCGGGGAAAAGAGAGTGTCCAGGGAAAAGAGACAGGACAGGGAGGAGAGAGTGAAGAGAGAGAGTTGATGAAAGAGAGGGAAAAGAGAGAGGCGCGTGAAAGTGGGAAATCTACACACCGAGTGAAGAGAGGTGACCGACACAGGAGTGGGGAAAGAGGGGAAAGAGACAAACAGAGGAAAAGAGGGAAAAGAGAGTGTCCAGGGAAAAGAGACATGACTGGGAAGAGAGAGTGAAAAGACAGAGTTGATGAAAAGAGAGGGAAAAGAGAGAGGCGACTGCAAGTGGGAAATCTACACACCGAATGAAGAGAGGTGACCGACACAGGAGAGGGGAAAGAGGGGAAAGAGACAAGCCGGTGAAAAGAGGGAAAAGAGAAATTCCAGGGAAAAGAGACATGACTGGGAAGAGAGAGTGAAAAGAGACAGTTGATGACTGAGAGGGAAAAGAGAGAGGCGAGTGAAAGTGGGAAATCTACACACCGAATGAAGAGAGGTGACAGGCACAGGAGAGGGGAAAGAGGGGAAAGAGACAAGCCGGGGAAAAGAGAGTGTCCGGGGAAAAGAGAAATTCCAGGGAAAAGAGACATGACTGGAAGAGAGAGTGAAAAGAGAGAGTTGATGACTGAGAGGGGAAAGAGAGAGGCGAGAAAAAGTGGGAAATCTACACACCGAATGAAGAGAGGTGACAGACACAGGAGAGGGGAAAGAGGGGAAAGAGAC
Organism: Haliaeetus albicilla; assembly: GCF_947461875.1. Classification (NCBI taxonomy): domain Eukaryota; kingdom Metazoa; phylum Chordata; class Aves; order Accipitriformes; family Accipitridae; genus Haliaeetus; species Haliaeetus albicilla. Next base: position 4,230 of record NW_027212531.1, read on the forward strand.
AAGCCAAGGAAAATAGAGTGTCCGGGGAAAAGAGAGTGTCCAAGGAAAAGAGACAGGACAGGGAGGAGAGAGTGAAGAGAGAGAGTTGATGAAAGAGAGGGAAAAGAGAGAGGCGAGTGAAAGTGGGAAATCTACACACCGAGTGAAGAGAGGTGACATACACAGGAGTGGGGAAAGAGGGGAAAGAGACAAACAGAGGAAAAGAGGGAAAAGAGAGTGTCCAGGGAAAAGAGACATGACTGGGAAGAGAGAGTGAAAAGACAGAGTTGATGAAAAGAGAGGGAAAAGAGAGAGGCGAGTGCAAGTGGGAAATCTACACACCGAATGAAGAGAGGTGACAGGCACAGGAGAGGGGAAATAGGGGAAAGAGACAAGCAGGGGAAATGAGGGAAAAGAGAGTGTCCAGGGAAAAGACACAGGACAGGGAAGAGAGAGTGAAGAGAGAGAGTTGATGAATGAGAGGGGAAAGAGAGAGGCGAGTGAAAGCAGGGAAAAGTAGACACCGAGTGAAGAGAGGTGACAGACACAGGAGAGGGGAAAGAGGGGAAAGAGACAAGCCGGGGAAAAGAGGGAAAAGAGAAATTCCAGGGAAAAGAGACATGACTGGGAAGAGAGAGTGAAAAGAGAGAGTTGATGAATGAGAGGGGAAAGAGAGAGGCGAGTGAAAGCAGGGAAAAGTAGACACCGAATGAAGAGAGGTGACCGACACAGGAGAGGGGAAAGAGGGGAAAGAGACAAGCCGGGGAAAAGGTGGAAAAGAGGGAGTTGAGGGACAGCAGGGGAAAGTGACTGGTGAGGGTAAAGAGGGAAGAGTTCATGGAGAATAGGCAAAAGAGGGAAAACCGACAGGCAAGGGAAAAGAGAGATTTCAGGAATGAGAGGGAAAAGAGAGAGGCGAGTGAAAGTGGGGAAATTACACACCGAGTGATAAGAGAGGTGACAGGCACAGGAGAGGGGAAATAGGGGAAAGAGACAAGCCGGGGAAAAGAGGGAAAAGAGAGTGTCCAGGGAAAAGACACAGGACAGGGAAGAGAGAGTGAAGAGAGAGAGTGGATGAATGAGACGGAAAAGAGAGAGGCGAGTGAAAGTGGGAAATCTACACACCGAATGAAGTGAGGTGACAGACACAGGAGAGGGGAAAGAGGGGAAAGAGACAAGCAGGGGAAATGAGGGAAAAGAGAGTGTCCAGGGAAAAGACACAGGACAGGGAAGAGAGAGTGAAGAGAGAGAGTGGGTGAATGAGACGGAAAAGAGAGAGGCGAGTGAAAGTGGGAAATCTACACACCGAATGAAGTGAGGTGACAGACACAGGAGAGGGGAAAGAGGGGAAAGAGAAGAGCCGGGGAAAAGAGGGAAAAGAGAAATTCCAGGGAAAAGAGGCATGACTGGGAAGAGAGAGTGAAGAGAGAGAGTGGATGAATGAGAGGGGAAAGAGAGAGCTGAGTGAAAGCAGGGAAAAGTAGACACCGAGTGAAGAGAGGTGACCGACACAGGAGAGGGGGAAGAGGGGAAAGAGACAAGCCGGGGAAAAGAGAGTGTCCGGGGAAAAGAGAGTGTCCAGGGAAAAGAGACAGGACAGGGAGGAGAGAGTGAAGAGAGAGAGTTGATGAAAGAGAGGGAAAAGAGAGAGGCGCGTGAAAGTGGGAAATCTACACACCGAGTGAAGAGAGGTGACATACACAGGAGTGGGGAAAGAGGGGAAAGAGACAAACAGAGGAAAAGAGGGAAAAGAGAGTGTCCAGGGAAAAGAGACATGACTGGGAAGAGAGAGTGAAAAGACAGAGTTGATGAAAAGAGAGGGAAAAGAGAGAGGCGACTGCAAGTGGGAAATCTACACACCGAATGAAGAGAGGTGACCGACACAGGAGAGGGGAAAGAGGGGAAAGGGACAAACAGAGGAAAAGAGGGAAAAGAGAAATTCCAGGGAAAAGAGGCATGACTGGGAAGAGAGAGTGAAAAGACAGCGTTAATGAATGAGAGGGAAAAGAGAGAGGCGAGTGAAAGTGGGAAATCTACACACCGAATGAAGAGAGGTGACCGACACAGGAGAGGGGAAATAGGGGAAAGAGACAAGCCGGTGAAAAGAGGGAAAAGAGAAATTCCAGGGAAAAGAGACATGACTGGGAAGAGAGAGTGAAAAGAGACAGTTGATGACTGAGAGGGAAAAGAGAGAGGCGAGTGAAAGTGGGAAATCTACACACCGAATGAAGAGAGGTGACCGACACAGGAGAGGGGAAAGAGGGGAAAGAGACAAGCCGGGGAAAATAGAGTGTCCGGGGAAAAGAGAGTGTCCAGGGAAAAGAGACAGGACAGGGAGGAGAGAGTGAAGAGAGAGAGTTGATGAATGAGAGGGAAAAGAGAGAGGCGAGTGAAAGTGTGAAATCTACACAGCGGATGAAGAGAGGTGACAGACACAGGAGAGGGGAAAGAGGGGAAAGAGACAAGCCGGGGAAAAGAGAGTGTCCGGGGAAAAGAGAGTGTCCAGAGAAAAGAGACATGACTGGGAAGAGAGAGTGAAAAGAGAGAGTTGATGAATGAGAGGGGAAAGAGAGAGGCGAGAAAAAGTGGGAAATTTACACACCGAGTGAAGAGAGGTGACGACACAGGAGAGGGGAAAGAGGGGAAAGAGACAAGCCGGGGAAAAGAGAGTGTCCGGGGAAAAGAGAGTGTCCAGAGAAAAGAGACATGACTGGGAAGAGAGAGTGAAAAGAGAGAGTTGATGAATGAGAGGGGAAAGAGAGAGGCGAGTGCAAGTGGGAAATCTACACACCGAATGAAGAGAGGTGACAGGCACAGGAGAGGGGAAATAGGGGAAAGAGACAAGCAGGGGAAATGAGGGAAAAGAGAGTGTCCAGGGAAAAGACACAGGACAGGGAAGAGAGAGTGAAGATAGAGAGAGTTGATGAATGAGAGGGAAAAGAGAGAGGCGAGTGAAAGCGGGGAAAAGTAGACACCGAGTGAAGAGAGGTGACAGACACAGGAGAGGGGAAAGAGGGGAAAGAGACAAGCCGGGGAAAAGAGAGTGTCCGGGGAAAAGAGAGTGTCCAGGGAAAAGAGACAGGACAGGGAGGAGAGAGGGAAGAGAGAGAGTTGATGAATGAGACGGAAAAGAGAGAGGCGAGTGCAAGTGGGAAATCTACACACCGAATGAAGAGAGGTGACCGACACAGGAGAGGGGAAAGAGGGGAAAGAGACAAGCCGGGGAAAAGAGAGTGTCCAGGGAAAACACACAGGACAGGGAAGAGAGAGTGAAGATAGAGAGAGTTGATGAATGAGAGGGAAACGAGAGAGGCGAGTGAAAGTGGGAAATTTACACACCGAGTGAAGAGAGGTGACAGACACAGGAGAGGGGAAAGAGGGGAAAGAGACAAGCGGGGGGGGAAGAGAGAGTCCAGGGAAAAGAGACAGGACAGGGAAGAGAGACGGAAAAGAGGGAGTGGAGGGAAGGGAGGGAATAGAGGAAGGTGAGTGAAAGTGGGGGAAATGAACGCCGAGAGAACAGAGGTGAGAGAGACAGGCGAGGGGAAACAGGGAAAAGAGACAAGCGAGAGAAAAGGTGGGAAAGAGGGAGGAGAGGGAAAGTGGGAAAATTAGACACCAAGGGAAGAGAGGTGACAGACACAGGAGAGGGGAAAGAGGGGAAAGAGACAAGCGGGGGGAAAGAGAGAGTCCAGGGAAAAGAGATAGGACAGGGAAGAGAGAGGAAAAAGAGAGAGTGGAGGGAAGGGAGGGAATACAGGAAGGCGAGTGAAAGCGGGAAAATGAACGCCGAGGGAACCGAGGTGAGAGAGACAGGCGAGGGGAAACAGGGAAAAGAGACAAGCGAGGGAACAGGTGGGAAAGAGGGAGTTGAGGGAAAGCAGGGGGAAGTGACTGGGGAGGGTAAAGAGGGAAGAGTTCATGGAGAACAGGCAAAAGAGGGAAAAGCGACAGGCAAGGGAAAAGAGAGAGTTGAGGAACGAGACGGAAAAGAGAGAGGCGAGAGAAAGTGGGGAAAATGAGACACCGAGTGAAGAGAGGTGACAGACACAGGACAGGGGAAAGAGGGGAAAGAGACAAGCGGGGGGAAAGAGAGAGTCCAGGGAAAGGAGAAAGGACAGGGAAAAGAGAAGGAAAATAGAGAGTGGAGGTAAGGGAGGGAATAGAGGAAGGCGAGTGAAAGCGGGAAAAATGAATGCCGAGGGAACCGAGGTGAGAGAGACAGGCGAGGGGAAACAGGGGATAGAGACAAGCAAGGGAAAAGGTGGAAAAGAGGGAGTTGAGGGAAAGCAGGGGAAAGTGACTGGGGAGGGTAAAGAGGGAAGAGTTCATGGAGAATAGGCAAAAGAGGGAAAAGCGACAGGCAAGGGAAAAGAGAGAGTTGAAGAACGAGAAGGAAAAGAGAGAGGCGCGAGAAAGTGGGAAAATTAGACACCGAGTGAAGAGAGGTGACAGACACAGGAGAGGGGAAATAGGGGAAAGAGACAAGCAGGGGAAAAGATGGAAAAGAGAAGTTTCAGGGAAAAGAGACACGACTGGGAAGAGACAGTGAAAAGAGAGGGTTGAGGAATGAGAGGGAAAAGAGAGGGGCGAGTGAAAGTGGGAAAATTAGACACCGAGTGAAGAGAGGTGACAGACACAGGAGAGGGGAAAGAGACAAGCGGGGGGGGGAAGAGAGAGTCCAGGGAAAAGAGACAGGACAGGGAAGAGAGAAGGAAAAGAGGGAGTGGAGGAAAGGGAGGGAATAGAGGAAGGTGAGTGAGAGCGGGGGAAATGAACGCCGAGAGAACAGAGGTGAGAGAGACAGGCGAGGGGAAACAGGGAAAAGAGACAAGCGAGAGAAAAGGTGGGAAAGAGGGAGGAGAGGGAAAGTGGGAAAATTAGACACCAAGGGAAGAGAGGTGACAGACACAGGAGAGGGGAAAGAGGGGAAAGACACAAACAGAGGAAAAGAGGGAAAAGAGAAGTTCCAGAGAAAAGAGACACGACTGGGAAGAGAGAGTGAAAAGAGGGAGTTGATGAATGAGAGGGAAAAGAGAGGGGCGAGTGAAAGTGGGAAATTTACACACCGAGTGAAGAGAGGTGACAGACACAGGAGAGGGGAAAGAGGGGAAAGAGACAAGCAGGGGAAAAGAGGGAAAGGAGAGTGTCCAGGGAAAAGAGACAGGACAGGGAAGAGAGAGTGAAAAGAGGGAGTTGAGGAATGAGAGGGAAAAGAGAGAGGCGAGAGAAAGTGGGAAAATGAGACACCGAGTGAAGAGAGGTGACAGACACAGGAGAGGGGAAAGAGGGGAAAGAGACAAGCGGGGTGGGTGGGAGAGAGAGTCCAGGGAAAAGAGACAGGAGAGAGAAGAGTGAGGGAAAAGAGGGAGTGGAGGAAAGGGAGGGAATAGAGGAAGGTGAGTGAAAGCGGGGAAAATGAACGCCGTGAGAACAGAGGTGAGAGAGACAGGCGAGGGGAAACAGGGAAAAGAGACAAGCGAGAGAAAATGTGGAGAAGAGGGAGTTGAGAGAAAGCAGGGGGAAGTGACTGGTGAGGGTAAAGAGGGAAGAGTTCATGGAGAATAGGCAAAAGAGGGAAAAGCGACAGGCAAGGGAAAAAAGAGAGTTGAGGAAAGAGAAGGAACAGAGAGAGGCGAGAGAAAGTGGGGAAAATGAGACACCGAGTGAAGAGAGGTGACAGACACAGGAGAGGGGAAAGAGGGAAAAGAGACAAGCAGGGGAAAAGAGGGAAAAGAGAAGTTCCAGGGAAAAGAGACACGACTGGGAAGAGACAGTGAAAAGAGAGGGTTGAGGAATGAGAGGGAAAAGAGAGGGGCGAGTGAAAGTGGGAAAATTAGACACCGAGTGAAGAGAGGTGACAGACACAGGAGAGGGGAAAGAGGGGAAAGAGACAAGCAGGGGAAAAGAGGGAAAAGAGAAGTTCCAGGGAAAAGAGACACGACTGGGAAGAGACAGTGAAAAGAGAGGGTTGAGGAATGAGAGGGAAAAGAGAGGGGCGAGTGAAAGTGGGAAAATTAGACACCGAGTGAAGAGAGGTGACAGACACAGGAGAGGGGAAAGAGGGGAAAGCGACAAGCCGGGGAAAAGAGAGTGTCCAGGGAAAAGAGACAGGACAGGGAGGAGAGACTGAAGAGAGAGAGTTGATGAATGAGAGGGAAAAGAGAGAGGCGAGTGAAAGTGGGAAAATTAGACACCGAGTGAAGAGAGGTGACAGACACAGGAGAGGGGAAAGAGGGGAAAGAGACAAGCGGGGGGGGGAGAGAGAGAGTCCAGGGAAAAGAGACAGGACAGGGAAGAGAGACGGAAAAGAGGGAGTGGAGGTAAGGGAGGTAATAGAGGAAGGTGAGTGAAAGCGGGGAAAATGAACGCCGAGAGAACAGAGGTGAGAGAGACAGGCGAGGGGAAACAGGGAAAAGAGACACGCAAGGGAAAAGGTGGAAAAGAGGGAGTTGAGGGAAAGCAGGGGAAAGTGACTGGTGAGGGTAAAGAGGGAAGAGTTCATGGAGAATAGGCAAAAGAGGGAAAAGCGACAGGCAAGGGAAAAGAGAGAGTTGAAGAACGAGAAGGAAAAGAGAGAGGCGCGAGGAAGTGGGAAAATTAGACACCGAGTGAAGAGAGGTGACAGACACAGCAGAGGGGAAATAAGGGAAAGAGACAAGCAGGGGAAAAGATGGAAAAGAGAAGTTTCAGGGAAGAGACACGACTGGGAAGAGACAGTGAAAAGAGAGGGTTGAGGAATGAGAGGGAAAAGAGAGGGGCGAGTGAAAGTGGGAAATTTACACACCGAGTGAAGATAGGTGACAGACACAGGAGAGGGGAAAGAGACAAGCGGGGGCGGGGGAAGAGAGAGTCCAGGGAAAAGAGACAGGACAGGGAAGAGAGAGGGAAAAGAGGGAGTGGAGGAAAGGGAGGGAATAGAGGAAGGTGAGTGAAAGCGGGGAAAATGAACGCCGTGAGAACAGAGGTGAGAGAGACAGGCGAGGGGAAACAGGGAAAAGAGACAAGCGAGAGAAAAGGTGGAAAAGAGGGAGGAGAGGGAAAGTGGGAAAATTAGACACCAAGGGAAGAGAGGTGACAGACACAGGAGAGGGTAAAGAGGGGAAAGAGACAAACAGAGGAAAAGAGGGAAAAGAGAAGTTCCAGAGAAAAGAGACACGACTGGGAAGAGAGAGTGAAAAGAGAGAGTTGATGAATGAGAGGGAAAAGAGAGGGGCGAGTCAAAGTGGGAAATTTACACACCGAGTGAAGAGAGGTGACAGACACAGGAGAGGGGAAATAGGGGAAAGAGACAAGCAGGGGAAAAGAGAGTGTCCAGGGAAATGAGACAGGACAGGGAAGAGAGAGTGAAAAGAGGGAGTTGAGGACTGAGAGGGAAAAGAGAGAGGCGAGAGAAAGTGGGGAAAATTAGACACCGAGTGAAGAGAGGTGATAGACACAGGAGAGGGGAAAGAGGGGAAAGAGACAAGCGGGGGGGGGAAGACAGAGTCCAGGGAAAAGAGACAGGACAGGGAAGAGAGAGGGAAAAGAGGGAGTGGAGGGAAGGGAGGGAATAGAGGAAGGCGAGTGAAAGCGGGACAAATGAACGCCGAGGGAACCGAGGTGAGAGAGACAGGCGAGGGGAAACAGGGAAAAGAGACAAGCAAGGGAAAAGGTGGAAAAGAGGGAGTTGAGGGAAAGCAGGGGAAAGTGACTGGTGAGGGTAAAGAGGGAAGAGTTCATGGAGAATAGGCAAAAGAGGGAAAAGCGACAGGCAAGGGAAAAGAGAGAGTTGAAGAACGAGAAGGGAAAGAGAGAGGCGCGAGAAAGTGGGAAAATTAGACACCGAGTGAAGAGAGGTGACAGACACAGCAGCGGGGAAATAGGGGAAAGAGACAAGCAGGGGAAAAGATGGAAAAGAGAAGTTTCAGGGAAGAGACACGACTGGGAAGAGACAGTGAAAAGAGAGGGTTGAGGAATGAGAGGGAAAAGAGAGGGGCGAGTGAAAGTGGGAAATTTACACACCGAGTGAAGAGAGGTGACAGACACAGGAGAGGGGAAAGAGACAAGCGGGGGGGGAAGAGAGTGTCCAGGGAAAAGAGACAGGACAGGGAGGAGAGAGTGAAGAGAGAGAGTTGATGAAAGAGAGGGAAAAGAGAGAGGCGAGTGAAAGTGGGAAATCTACACACCGAGTGAAGAGAGGTGACATACACAGGAGTGGGGAAAGAGGGGAAAGAGACAAACAGAGGAAAAGAGGGAAAAGAGAGTGTCCAGGGAAAAGAGACATGACTGGGAAGAGAGAGTGAAAAGACAGAGTTGATGAAAAGAGAGGGAAAAGAGAGAGGCGAGTGCAAGTGGGAAATCTACACACCGAATGAAGAGAGGTGACAGGCACAGGAGAGGGGAAATAGGGGAAAGAGACAAGCAGGGGAAATGAGGGAAAAGAGAGTGTCCAGGGAAAAGACACAGGACAGGGAAGAGAGAGTGAAGAGAGAGAGTTGATGAATGAGAGGGGAAAGAGAGAGGCGAGTGAAAGCAGGGAAAAGTAGACACCGAGTGAAGAGAGGTGACAGACACAGGAGAGGGGAAAGAGGGGAAAGAGACAAGCCGGGGAAAAGAGGGAAAAGAGAAATTCCAGGGAAAAGAGACATGACTGGGAAGAGAGAGTGAAAAGAGAGAGTTGATGAATGAGAGGGGAAAGAGAGAGGCGAGTGAAAGCAGGGAAAAGTAGACACCGAATGAAGAGAGGTGACCGACACAGGAGAGGGGAAAGAGGGGAAAGAGACAAGCCGGGGAAAAGGTGGAAAAGAGGGAGTTGAGGGACAGCAGGGGAAAGTGACTGGTGAGGGTAAAGAGGGAAGAGTTCATGGAGAATAGGCAAAAGAGGGAAAACCGACAGGCAAGGGAAAAGAGAGATTTCAGGAATGAGAGGGAAAAGAGAGAGGCGAGTGAAAGTGGGGAAATTACACACCGAGTGATAAGAGAGGTGACAGGCACAGGAGAGGGGAAATAGGGGAAAGAGACAAGCCGGGGAAAAGAGGGAAAAGAGAGTGTCCAGGGAAAACACACAGGACAGGGAAGAGAGAGTGAAGATAGAGAGAGTTGATGACTGAGAGGGGAAAGAGAGAGGCGAGAAAAAGTGGGAAATTTACACACCGAGTGAAGAGAGGTGACAGACACAGGAGAGGGGAAAGAGGGGAAAGAGACAAGCCGGGGAAAAGAGAGTGTCCAGGGAAAAGAGAGTGTCCAGGGAAAAGTGACAGGACAGGGAGGAGAGAGTGAAGAGAGAGAGTTGACGAATGAGAGGGGAAATAGGGTAAAGAGACAAGCCGGGGAAATGAGGGAAAAGAGAGTGTCCAGGGAAAAGACACAGGACAGGGAAGAGAGAGTGAAGAGAGAGAGTGGATGAATGAGACGGAAAAGAGAGAGGCGAGTGAAAGTGGGAAATCTACACACCGAATGAAGTGAGGTGACAGACACAGGAGAGGGGAAAGAGGGGAAAGAGACAAGCCGGGGAAAAGAGGGAAAAGAGAAATTCCAGGGAAAAGAGACATGACTGGGAAGAGAGAGTGAAAAGAGAGAGTTGATGACTGAGAGGGAAAAGAGAGAGGCGAGTGAAAGTGGGGAAAATGAGACACCGAGTGAAGAGAGGTGACAGACACAGGAGAGGGGAAAGAGGGGAAAGAGACAAGCAGGGGAAATGAGGGAAAAGAGAGTGTCCAGGGAAAAGACACAGGACAGGGAAGAGAGAGTGAAGAGAGAGAGTGGATGAATGAGACGGAAAAGAGAGAGGCGAGTGAAAGTGGGAAATCTACACACCGAATGAAGTGAGGTGACAGACACAGGAGAGGGGAAAGAGGGGAAAGAGAAGAGCCGGGGAAAAGAGGGAAAAGAGAAATTCCAGGGAAAAGAGGCATGACTGGGAAGAGAGAGTGAAGAGAGAGAGTGGATGAATGAGAGGGGAAAGAGAGAGCTGAGTGAAAGCAGGGAAAAGTAGACACCGAGTGAAGAGAGGTGACCGACACAGGAGAGGGGGAAGAGGGGAAAGAGACAAGCCGGGGAAAAGAGAGTGTCCGGGGAAAAGAGAGTGTCCAGGGAAAAGAGACAGGACAGGGAGGAGAGAGTGAAGAGAGAGAGTTGATGAAAGAGAGGGAAAAGAGAGAGGCGCGTGAAAGTGGGAAATCTACACACCGAGTGAAGAGAGGTGACATACACAGGAGTGGGGAAAGAGGGGAAAGAGACAAACAGAGGAAAAGAGGGAAAAGAGAGTGTCCAGGGAAAAGAGACATGACTGGGAAGAGAGAGTGAAAAGACAGAGTTGATGAAAAGAGAGGGAAAAGAGAGAGGCGACTGCAAGTGGGAAATCTACACACCGAATGAAGAGAGGTGACAGACACAGGAGAGGGGAAAGAGGGGAAAGGGACAAACAGAGGAAAAGAGGGAAAAGAGAAATTCCAGGGAAAAGAGGCATGACTGGGAAGAGAGAGTGAAAAGACAGCGTTGATGAATGAGAGGGAAAAGAGAGAGGCGAGTGAAAGTGGGAAATCTACACACCGAATGAAGAGAGGTGACCGACACAGGAGAGGGGAAATAGGGGAAAGAGACAAGCCGGTGAAAAGAGGGAAAAGAGAAATTCCAGGGAAAAGAGACATGACTGGGAAGAGAGAGTGAAAAGAGACTGTTGATGACTGAGAGGGAAAAGAGAGAGGCGAGTGAAAGTGGGAAATCTACACACCGAATGAAGAGAGGTGACAGACACAGGAGAGGGGAAAGAGGGGAAAGAGACAAACAGAGGAAAAGAGGGAAAAGAGAAGTTCCAGGGAAAAGAGACAGGACAGGGAAGAGAGAGTGAAAAGGGAGAGCTGATGAATGAGAGGGGAAAGAGAGAGGCGAGAGAAAGTGGGAAATTTACACACCGAGTGAAGAGAGGTGACGACACAGGAGAGGGGAAAGAGGGGAAAGAGACAAGCCGGGGAAAAGAGAGTGTCCGGGGAAAAGAGAGTGTCCAGAGAAAAGAGACATGACTGGGAAGAGAGAGTGAAAAGAGAGAGTTGATGAATGAGAGGGGAAAGAGAGAGGCGAGTGCAAGTGGGAAATCTACACACCGAATGAAGAGAGGTGACAGGCACAGGAGAGGGGAAAGAGGGGAAAGAGACAAGCAGGGGAAATGAGGGAAAAGAGAGTGTCCAGGGAAAAGACACAGGACAGGGAAGAGAGAGTGAAGATAGAGAGAGTTGATGAATGAGAGGGAAAAGAGAGAGGCGAGTGAAAGCGGGGAAAAGTAGACACCGAGTGAAGAGAGGTGACAGACACAGGAGAGGGGAAAGAGGGGAAAGAGACAAGCCGGGGAAAAGAGAGTGTCCGGGGAAAAGAGAGTGTCCAGGGAAAAGAGACAGGACAGGGAGGAGAGAGGGAAGAGAGAGAGTTGATGAATGAGACGGAAAAGAGAGAGGCGAGTGCAAGTGGGAAATCTACACACCGAATGAAGAGAGGTGACCGACACAGGAGAGGGGAAAGAGGGGAAAGGGACAAACAGAGGAAAAGAGGGAAAAGAGAAATTCCAGGGAAAAGAGGCATGACTGGGAAGAGAGAGTGAAAAGGGAGAGCTGATGAATGAGAGGGAAAAGAGAGAGGCGAGTGAAAGTGGGAAATCTACACACCGAATGAAGAGAGGTGACAGGCACAGGAGAGGGGAAAGAGGGGAAAGAGACAAGCAGGGGAAAAGAGAGTGTCCAGGGAAAACACACAGGACAGGGAAGAGAGAGTGAAGATAGAGAGAGTTGATGAATGAGAGGGAAACGAGAGAGGCGAGTGAAAGTGGGAAATTTACACACCGAGTGAAGAGAGGTGACAGACACAGGAGAGGGGAAAGAGGGGAAAGAGACAAGCGGGGGGGGAAGAGAGAGTCCAGGGAAAAGAGACAGGACAGGGAAGAGAGACGGAAAAGAGGGAGTGGAGGGAAGGGAGGGAATAGAGGAAGGTGAGTGAAAGTGGGGGAAATGAACGCCGAGAGAACAGAGGTGAGAGAGACAGGCGAGGGGAAACAGGGAAAAGAGACAAGCGAGATAAAAGGTGGAAAAGAGGGAGGTGAGGGAAAGTGGGAAAATTAGACACCAAGGGAAGAGAGGTGACAGACACAGGAGAGGGGAAAGAGGGGAAAGAGACAAGCGGGGGGAAAGAGAGAGTCCAGGGAAAAGAGATAGGACAGGGAAGAGAGAGGAAAAAGAGAGAGTGGAGGGAAGGGAGGGAATACAGGAAGGCGAGTGAAAGCGGGACAATGAACGCCGAGGGAACCGAGGTGAGAGAGACAGGCGAGGGGAAACAGGGAAAAGAGACAAGCGAGGGAACAGGTGGGAAAGAGGGAGTTGAGGGAAAGCAGGGGGAAGTGACTGGTGAGGGTAAAGAGGGAAGAGTTCATGGAGAACAGGCAAAAGAGGGAAAAGCGACAGGCAAGGGAAAAGAGAGAGTTGAGGAACGAGACGGAAAAGAGAGAGGCGAGAGAAAGTGGGGAAAATGAGACACCGAGTGAAGAGAGGTGACAGACACAGGACAGGGGAAAGAGGGGAAAGAGACAAGCGGGGGGAAAGAGAGAGTCCAGGGAAAGGAGAAAGGACAGGGAAAAGAGAAGGAAAATAGAGAGTGGAGGTAAGGGAGGGAATAGAGGAAGGCGAGTGAAAGCGGGAAAAATGAATGCCGAGGGAACCGAGGTGAGAGAGACAGGCGAGGGGAAACAGGGGATAGAGACAAGCAAGGGAAAAGGTGGAAAAGAGGGAGTTGAGGGAAAGCAGGGGAAAGTGACTGGGGAGGGTAAAGAGGGAAGAGTTCATGGAGAATAGGCAAAAGAGGGAAAAGCGACAGGCAAGGGAAAAGAGAGAGTTGAAGAACGAGAAGGAAAAGAGAGAGGCGCGAGAAAGTGGGAAAATTAGACACCGAGTGAAGAGAGGTGACAGACACAGGAGAGGGGAAATAGGGGAAAGAGACAAGCAGGGGAAAAGATGGAAAAGAGAAGTTTCAGGGAAAAGAGACAGGACAGGGAGGAGAGAGTGAAGAGAGAGAGTTGAGGAATGAGAGGGAAAAGAGAGAGGCGAGTGAAAGTGGGAAATTTACACACCGAGTGAAGACAGGTGACATACACAGGAGTGGGGAAAGAGGGGAAAGAGACAAACAGAGGAAAAGAGGGAAAAGAGAGTGTCCAGGGAAAAGAGACATGACTGGGAAGAGAGAGTGAAAAGACAGAGTTGATGAAAAGAGAGGGAAAAGAGAGAGGCGAGTGCAAGTGGGAAATCTACACACCGAATGAAGAGAGGTGACAGGCACAGGAGAGGGGAAATAGGGGAAAGAGACAAGCAGGGGAAATGAGGGAAAAGAGAGTGTCCAGGGAAAAGACACAGGACAGGGAAGAGAGAGTGAAGAGAGAGAGTTGATGAATGAGAGGGGAAAGAGAGAGGCGAGTGAAAGCAGGGAAAAGTAGACACCGAGTGAAGAGAGGTGACAGACACAGGAGAGGGGAAAGAGGGGAAAGAGACAAGCCGGGGAAAAGAGGGAAAAGAGAAATTCCAGGGAAAAGAGACATGACTGGGAAGAGAGAGTGAAAAGAGAGAGTTGATGAATGAGAGGGGAAAGAGAGAGGCGAGTGAAAGCAGGGAAAAGTAGACACCGAATGAAGAGAGGTGACCGACACAGGAGAGGGGAAAGAGGGGAAAGAGACAAGCCGGGGAAAAGGTGGAAAAGAGGGAGTTGAGGGACAGCAGGGGAAAGTGACTGGTGAGGGTAAAGAGGGAAGAGTTCATGGAGAATAGGCAAAAGAGGGAAAACCGACAGGCAAGGGAAAAGAGAGATTTCAGGAATGAGAGGGAAAAGAGAGAGGCGAGTGAAAGTGGGGAAATTACACACCGAGTGATAAGAGAGGTGACAGGCACAGGAGAGGGGAAATAGGGGAAAGAGACAAGCCGGGGAAAAGAGGGAAAAGAGAGTGTCCAGGGAAAACACACAGGACAGGGAAGAGAGAGTGAAGATAGAGAGAGTTGATGACTGAGAGGGGAAAGAGAGAGGCGAGAAAAAGTGGGAAATTTACACACCGAGTGAAGAGAGGTGACAGACACAGGAGAGGGGAAAGAGGGGAAAGAGACAAGCCGGGGAAAAGAGAGTGTCCGGGGAAAAGAGAGTGTCCAGGGAAAAGTGACAGGACAGGGAGGAGAGAGTGAAGAGAGAGAGTTGACGAATGAGAGGGGAAATAGGGTAAAGAGACAAGCCGGGGAAATGAGGGAAAAGAGAGTGTCCAGGGAAAAGACACAGGACAGGGAAGAGAGAGTGAAGAGAGAGAGTGGATGAATGAGACGGAAAAGAGAGAGGCGAGTGAAAGTGGGAAATCTACACACCGAATGAAGTGAGGTGACAGACACAGGAGAGGGGAAAGAGGGGAAAGAGACAAGCCGGGGAAAAGAGGGAAAAGAGAAATTCCAGGGAAAAGAGACATGACTGGGAAGAGAGAGTGAAAAGAGAGAGTTGATGACTGAGAGGGAAAAGAGAGAGGCGAGTGAAAGTGGGGAAAATGAGACACCGAGTGAAGAGAGGTGACAGACACAGGAGAGGGGAAAGAGGGGAAAGAGACAAGCAGGGGAAATGAGGGAAAAGAGAGTGTCCAGGGAAAAGACACAGGACAGGGAAGAGAGAGTGAAGAGAGAGAGTGGATGAATGAGACGGAAAAGAGAGAGGCGAGTGAAAGTGGGAAATCTACACACCGAATGAAGTGAGGTGACAGACACAGGAGAGGGGAAAGAGGGGAAAGAGAAGAGCCGGGGAAAAGAGGGAAAAGAGAAATTCCAGGGAAAAGAGACATGACTGGGAAGAGAGAGTGAAGAGAGAGAGTGGATGAATGAGAGGGGAAAGAGAGAGCTGAGTGAAAGCAGGGAAAATGAGACACCGAGTGAAGAGAGGTGACCGACACAGGAGAGGGGGAAGAGGGGAAAGAGACAAGCCGGGGAAAAGAGAGTGTCCGGGGAAAAGAGAGTGTCCAGGGAAAAGACACAGGACAGGGAAGAGAGAGTGAAGAGAGAGAGTGGATGAATGAGACGGAAAAGAGAGAGGCGAGTGAAAGTGGGAAATCTACACACCGAATGAAGTGAGGTGACAGACACAGGAGAGGGGAAAGAGGGGAAAGAGACAAGCCGGGGAAAAGAGGGAAAAGAGAAATTCCAGGGAAAAGAGACATGACTGGGAAGAGAGAGTGAAAAGAGAGAGTTGATGACTGAGAGGGAAAAGAGAGAGGCGAGTGAAAGTGGGGAAAATGAGACACCGAGTGAAGAGAGGTGACAGACACAGGAGAGGGGAAAGAGGGGAAAGAGACAAGCAGGGGAAATGAGGGAAAAGAGAGTGTCCAGGGAAAAGACACAGGACAGGGAAGAGAGAGTGAAGAGAGAGAGTGGATGAATGAGACGGAAAAGAGAGAGGCGAGTGAAAGTGGGAAATCTACACACCGAATGAAGTGAGGTGACAGACACAGGAGAGGGGAAAGAGGGGAAAGAGAAGAGCCGGGGAAAAGAGGGAAAAGAGAAATTCCAGGGAAAAGAGGCATGACTGGGAAGAGAGAGTGAAGAGAGAGAGTGGATGAATGAGAGGGGAAAGAGAGAGCTGAGTGAAAGCAGGGAAAAGTAGACACCGAGTGAAGAGAGGTGACCGACACAGGAGAGGGGGAAGAGGGGAAAGAGACAAGCCGGGGAAAAGAGAGTGTCCGGGGAAAAGAGAGTGTCCAGGGAAAAGAGACAGGACAGGGAGGAGAGAGTGAAGAGAGAGAGTTGATGAAAGAGAGGGAAAAGAGAGAGGCGCGTGAAAGTGGGAAATCTACACACCGAGTGAAGAGAGGTGACATACACAGGAGTGGGGAAAGAGGGGAAAGAGACAAACAGAGGAAAAGAGGGAAAAGAGAGTGTCCAGGGAAAAGAGACATGACTGGGAAGAGAGAGTGAAAAGACAGAGTTGATGAAAAGAGAGGGAAAAGAGAGAGGCGACTGCAAGTGGGAAATCTACACACCGAATGAAGAGAGGTGACAGACACAGGAGAGGGGAAAGAGGGGAAAGGGACAAACAGAGGAAAAGAGGGAAAAGAGAAATTCCAGGGAAAAGAGGCATGACTGGGAAGAGAGAGTGAAAAGACAGCGTTGATGAATGAGAGGGAAAAGAGAGAGGCGAGTGAAAGTGGGAAATCTACACACCGAATGAAGAGAGGTGACCGACACAGGAGAGGGGAAAGAGGGGACAGAGACAAGCAGGGGAAAAGAGGGAAAAGAGACTGTCCAGGGAAAAGAGACATGACTGGGAAGAGAGAGTGAAAAGAGACTGTTGATGACTGAGAGGGAAAAGAGAGAGGCGAGTGAAAGTGGGAAATCTACACACCGAATGAAGAGAGGTGACCGACACAGGAGAGGGGAAAGAGGGGAAAGAGACAAACAGAGGAAAAGAGGGAAAAGAGAAGTTCCAGGGAAAAGAGACAGGACAGGGAAGAGAGAGTGAAAAGGGAGAGCTGATGAATGAGAGGGAAAAGAGAGAGGCGAGTGAAAGTGGGAAATCTACACACCGAATGAAGAGAGGTGACAGGCACAGGAGAGGGGAAATAGGGGAAAGAGACAAGCAGGGGGAAAGAGAGTGTCAGGGGAAAATAGAGTGTCCAGGGACAAGAGACAGGACAGGGAAGAGAGAGTGAAGAGAGAGAGAGTTGATGAATGAGAGGTAAAAGAGAGAGGCGAGTGAAAGTGGGGAAAAGTAGACACCGAATGAAGAGAGGTGACAGACACAGGAGAGGGGAAAGAGGGGAAAGAGACAAGCCGGGGAAAATAGAGTGTCCGGGGAAAAGAGAGTGTCCAGGGAAAAGAGACAGGACAGGGAGGAGAGAGTGAAGAGAGAGAGTTGATGAATGAGAGGGAAAAGAGAGAGGCGAGTGAAAGTGGGAAATCTACACAGCGGATGAAGAGAGGTGACAGACACAGGAGAGGGGAAAGAGACAAGCCGGGGAAAAGAGAGTGTCCGGGGAAAAGAGAGTGTCCAGAGAAAAGAGACATGACTGGGAAGAGAGAGTGAAAAGAGAGAGTTGATGAATGAGAGGGGAAAGAGAGAGGCGAGAGAAAGTGGGAAATTTACACACCGAGTGAAGAGAGGTGACGACACAGGAGAGGGGAAAGAGGGGAAAGAGACAAGCCGGGGAAAAGAGAGTGTCCGGGGAAAAGAGAGTGTCCAGAGAAAAGAGACATGACTGGGAAGAGAGAGTGAAAAGAGAGAGTTGATGAATGAGAGGGGAAAGAGAGAGGCGAGTGCAAGTGGGAAATCTACACACCGAATGAAGAGAGGTGACAGGCACAGGAGAGGGGAAAGAGGGGAAAGAGACAAGCAGGGGAAATGAGGGAAAAGAGAGTGTCCAGGGAAAAGACACAGGACAGGGAAGAGAGAGTGAAGATAGAGAGAGTTGATGAATGAGAGGGAAAAGAGAGAGGCGAGTGAAAGCGGGGAAAAGTAGACACCGAGTGAAGAGAGGTGACAGACACAGGAGAGGGGAAAGAGGGGAAAGAGACAAGCCGGGGAAAAGAGAGTGTCCGGGGAAAAGAGAGTGTCCAGGGAAAAGAGACAGGACAGGGAGGAGAGAGGGAAGAGAGAGAGTTGATGAATGAGACGGAAAAGAGAGAGGCGAGTGCAAGTGGGAAATCTACACACCGAATGAAGAGAGGTGACCGACACAGGAGAGGGGAAAGAGGGGAAAGGGACAAACAGAGGAAAAGAGGGAAAAGAGAAATTCCAGGGAAAAGAGGCATGACTGGGAAGAGAGAGTGAAAAGGGAGAGCTGATGAATGAGAGGGAAAAGAGAGAGGCGAGTGAAAGTGGGAAATCTACACACCGAATGAAGAGAGGTGACAGGCACAGGAGAGGGGAAAGAGGGGAAAGAGACAAGCAGGGGAAAAGAGAGTGTCCAGGGAAAACACACAGGACAGGGAAGAGAGAGTGAAGATAGAGAGAGTTGATGAATGAGAGGGAAACGAGAGAGGCGAGTGAAAGTGGGAAATTTACACACCGAGTGAAGAGAGGTGACAGACACAGGAGAGGGGAAAGAGGGGAAAGAGACAAGCGGGGGGGGAAGAGAGAGTCCAGGGAAAAGAGACAGGACAGGGAAGAGAGACGGAAAAGAGGGAGTGGAGGGAAGGGAGGGAATAGAGGAAGGTGAGTGAAAGTGGGGGAAATGAACGCCGAGAGAACAGAGGTGAGAGAGACAGGCGAGGGGAAACAGGGAAAAGAGACAAGCGAGATAAAAGGTGGAAAAGAGGGAGGTGAGGGAAAGTGGGAAAATTAGACACCAAGGGAAGAGAGGTGACAGACACAGGAGAGGGGAAAGAGGGGAAAGAGACAAGCGGGGGGAAAGAGAGAGTCCAGGGAAAAGAGATAGGACAGGGAAGAGAGAGGAAAAAGAGAGAGTGGAGGGAAGGGAGGGAATACAGGAAGGCGAGTGAAAGCGGGAAAATGAACGCCGAAGGAACCGAGGTGAGAGAGACAGGCGAGGGGAAACAGGGAAAAGAGACAAGCGAGGGAACAGGTGGGAAAGAGGGAGTTGAGGGAAAGCAGGGGGAAGTGACTGGTGAGGGTAAAGAGGGAAGAGTTCATGGAGAACAGGCAAAAGAGGGAAAAGCGACAGGCAAGGGAAAAGAGAGAGTTGAGGAACGAGACGGAAAAGAGAGA
The DNA here is from genome assembly GCF_947461875.1 of Haliaeetus albicilla. Taxonomy (NCBI): domain Eukaryota; kingdom Metazoa; phylum Chordata; class Aves; order Accipitriformes; family Accipitridae; genus Haliaeetus; species Haliaeetus albicilla. The sequence goes on from NW_027212531.1 coordinate 22,902, forward strand.
GGCGAGAGAAAGTGGGGAAAATGAGACACCGAGTGAAGAGAGGTGACAGACACAGGACAGGGGAAAGAGGGGAAAGAGACAAGCGGGGGGAAAGAGAGAGTCCAGGGAAAGGAGAAAGGACAGGGAAAAGAGAAGGAAAATAGAGAGTGGAGGTAAGGGAGGGAATAGAGGAAGGCGAGTGAAAGCGGGAAAAATGAATGCCGAGGGAACCGAGGTGAGAGAGACAGGCGAGGGGAAACAGGGGATAGAGACAAGCAAGGGAAAAGGTGGAAAAGAGGGAGTTGAGGGAAAGCAGGGGAAAGTGACTGGGGAGGGTAAAGAGGGAAGAGTTCATGGAGAATAGGCAAAAGAGGGAAAAGCGACAGGCAAGGGAAAAGAGAGAGTTGAAGAACGAGAAGGAAAAGAGAGAGGCGCGAGAAAGTGGGAAAATTAGACACCGAGTGAAGAGAGGTGACAGACACAGGAGAGGGGAAATAGGGGAAAGAGACAAGCAGGGGAAAAGATGGAAAAGAGAAGTTTCAGGGAAAAGAGACACGACTGGGAAGAGACAGTGAAAAGAGAGGGTTGAGGAATGAGAGGGAAAAGAGAGGGGCGAGTGAAAGTGGGAAATTTACACACCGAGTGAAGATAGGTGACAGACACAGGAGAGGGGAAAGAGACAAGCGGGGGGGGGAAGAGAGAGTCCAGGGAAAAGAGACAGGACAGGGAAGAGAGAAGGAAAAGAGGGAGTGGAGGAAAGGGAGGGAATAGAGGAAGGTGAGTGAGAGCGGGGGAAATGAACGCCGAGAGAACAGAGGTGAGAGAGACAGGCGAGGGGAAACAGGGAAAAGAGACAAGCGAGAGAAAAGGTGGGAAAGAGGGAGGAGAGGGAAAGTGGGAAAATTAGACACCAAGGGAAGAGAGGTGACAGACACAGGAGAGGGGAAAGAGGGGAAAGAGACAAGCAGGGGAAAAGAGGGAAAAGAGAAGTTCCAGGGAAAAGAGACACGACTGGGAAGAGACAGTGAAAAGAGAGGGTTGAGGAATGAGAGGGAAAAGAGAGGGGCGAGTGAAAGTGGGAAAATTAGACACCGAGTGAAGAGAGGTGACAGACACAGGAGAGGGGAAAGAGGGGAAAGAGACAAGCAGGGGAAAAGAGGGAAAAGAGAAGTTCCAGGGAAAAGAGACACGACTGGGAAGAGACAGTGAAAAGAGAGGGTTGAGGAATGAGAGGGAAAAGAGAGGGGCGAGTGAAAGTGGGAAAATTAGACACCGAGTGAAGAGAGGTGACAGACACAGGAGAGGGGAAAGAGGGGAAAGCGACAAGCCGGGGAAAAGAGAGTGTCCAGGGAAAAGAGACAGGACAGGGAGGAGAGACTGAAGAGAGAGAGTTGATGAATGAGAGGGAAAAGAGAGAGGCGAGTGAAAGTGGGAAAATTAGACACCGAGTGAAGAGAGGTGACAGACACAGGAGAGGGGAAAGAGGGGAAAGAGACAAGCGGGGGGGGGAGAGAGAGAGTCCAGGGAAAAGAGACAGGACAGGGAAGAGAGAGGGAAAAGAGGGAGTGGAGGTAAGGGAGGTAATAGAGGAAGGTGAGTGAAAGCGGGGAAAATGAACGCCGAGAGAACAGAGGTGAGAGAGACAGGCGAGGGGAAACAGGGAAAAGAGACACGCAAGGGAAAAGGTGGAAAAGAGGGAGTTGAGGGAAAGCGGGGGAAAGTGACTGGTGAGGGTAAAGAGGGAAGAGTTCATGGAGAATAGGCAAAAGAGGGAAAAGCGACAGGCAAGGGAAAAGAGAGAGTTGAGGAACGAGAAGGAAAAGAGAGAGGCGCGAGGAAGTGGGAAAATTAGACACCGAGTGAAGAGAGGTGACAGACACAGCAGAGGGGAAATAAGGGAAAGAGACAAGCAGGGGAAAAGATGGAAAAGAGAAGTTTCAGGGAAGAGACACGACTGGGAAGAGACAGTGAAAAGAGAGGGTTGAGGAATGAGAGGGAAAAGAGAGGGGCGAGTGAAAGTGGGAAATTTACACACCGAGTGAAGATAGGTGACAGACACAGGAGAGGGGAAAGAGACAAGCGGGGGCGGGGGAAGAGAGAGTCCAGGGAAAAGAGACAGGACAGGGAAGAGAGAGGGAAAAGAGGGAGTGGAGGAAAGGGAGGGAATAGAGGAAGGTGAGTGAAAGCGAGGAAAATGAACGCCGTGAGAACAGAGGTGAGAGAGACAGGCGAGGGGAAACAGGGAAAAGAGACAAGCGAGAGAAAAGGTGGAAAAGAGGGAGGAGAGGGAAAGTGGGAAAATTAGACACCAAGGGAAGAGAGGTGACAGACACAGGAGAGGGGAAAGAGGGGAAAGAGACAAACAGAGGAAAAGAGGGAAAAGAGAAGTTCCAGAGAAAAGAGACACGACTGGGAAGAGAGAGTGAAAAGAGAGAGTTGATGAATGAGAGGGAAAAGAGAGGGGCGAGTCAAAGTGGGAAATTTACACACCGAGTGAAGAGAGGTGACAGACACAGGAGAGGGGAAATAGGGGAAAGAGACAAGCAGGGGAAAAGAGAGTGTCCAGGGAAATGAGACAGGACAGGGAAGAGAGAGTGAAGAGGGAGAGTTGATGAAAGAGAGGGAAAAGAGAGAGGCGAGTGAAAGTGGGAAATCTACACACCGAGTGAAGAGAGGTGACATACACAGGAGTGGGGAAAGAGGGGAAAGAGACAAACAGAGGAAAAGAGGGAAAAGAGAGTGTCCAGGGAAAAGAGACATGACTGGGAAGAGAGAGTGAAAAGACAGAGTTGATGAAAAGAGAGGGAAAAGAGAGAGGCGAGTGCAAGTGGGAAATCTACACACCGAATGAAGAGAGGTGACAGACACAGGAGAGGGGAAAGAGGGGAAAGAGACAAGCAGGGGAAAAGAGGGAAAGGAGAGTGTCCAGGGAAAAGAGACAGGACAGGGAAGAGAGAGTGAAGAGAGAGAGTTGATGAATGAGAGGGGAAAGAGAGAGGCGAGTGAAAGCAGGGAAAAGTAGACACCGAGTGAAGAGAGGTGACAGACACAGGAGAGGGGAAAGAGGGGAAAGAGACAAGCCGGGGAAAAGAGGGAAAAGAGAAATTCCAGGGAAAAGAGACATGACTGGGAAGAGAGAGTGAAAAGAGAGAGTTGATGAATGAGAGGGGAAAGAGAGAGGCGAGTGAAAGCAGGGAAAAGTAGACACCGAATGAAGAGAGGTGACCGACACAGGAGAGGGGAAAGAGGGGAAAGAGACAAGCCGGGGAAAAGGTGGAAAAGAGGGAGTTGAGGGACAGCAGGGGAAAGTGACTGGTGAGGGTAAAGAGGGAAGAGTTCATGGAGAATAGGCAAAAGAGGGAAAACCGACAGGCAAGGGAAAAGAGAGATTTCAGGAATGAGAGGGAAAAGAGAGAGGCGAGTGAAAGTGGGGAAATTACACACCGAGTGATAAGAGAGGTGACAGGCACAGGAGAGGGGAAATAGGGGAAAGAGACAAGCCGGGGAAAAGAGGGAAAAGAGAGTGTCCAGGGAAAACACACAGGACAGGGAAGAGAGAGTGAAGATAGAGAGAGTTGATGACTGAGAGGGGAAAGAGAGAGGCGAGAAAAAGTGGGAAATTTACACACCGAGTGAAGAGAGGTGACAGACACAGGAGAGGGGAAAGAGGGGAAAGAGACAAGCCGGGGAAAAGAGAGTGTCCGGGGAAAAGAGAGTGTCCAGGGAAAAGTGACAGGACAGGGAGGAGAGAGTGAAGAGAGAGAGTTGACGAATGAGAGGGGAAATAGGGTAAAGAGACAAGCCGGGGAAATGAGGGAAAAGAGAGTGTCCAGGGAAAAGACACAGGACAGGGAAGAGAGAGTGAAGAGAGAGAGTGGATGAATGAGACGGAAAAGAGAGAGGCGAGTGAAAGTGGGAAATCTACACACCGAATGAAGTGAGGTGACAGACACAGGAGAGGGGAAAGAGGGGAAAGAGACAAGCCGGGGAAAAGAGGGAAAAGAGAAATTCCAGGGAAAAGAGACATGACTGGGAAGAGAGAGTGAAAAGAGAGAGTTGATGACTGAGAGGGAAAAGAGAGAGGCGAGTGAAAGTGGGGAAAATGAGACACCGAGTGAAGAGAGGTGACAGACACAGGAGAGGGGAAAGAGGGGAAAGAGACAAGCAGGGGAAATGAGGGAAAAGAGAGTGTCCAGGGAAAAGACACAGGACAGGGAAGAGAGAGTGAAGAGAGAGAGTGGATGAATGAGACGGAAAAGAGAGAGGCGAGTGAAAGTGGGAAATCTACACACCGAATGAAGTGAGGTGACAGACACAGGAGAGGGGAAAGAGGGGAAAGAGAAGAGCCGGGGAAAAGAGGGAAAAGAGAAATTCCAGGGAAAAGAGACATGACTGGGAAGAGAGAGTGAAGAGAGAGAGTGGATGAATGAGAGGGGAAAGAGAGAGCTGAGTGAAAGCAGGGAAAAGTAGACACCGAGTGAAGAGAGGTGACCGACACAGGAGAGGGGGAAGAGGGGAAAGAGACAAGCCGGGGAAAAGAGAGTGTCCGGGGAAAAGAGAGTGTCCAGGGAAAAGACACAGGACAGGGAAGAGAGAGTGAAGAGAGAGAGTGGATGAATGAGACGGAAAAGAGAGAGGCGAGTGAAAGTGGGAAATCTACACACCGAATGAAGTGAGGTGACAGACACAGGAGAGGGGAAAGAGGGGAAAGAGACAAGCCGGGGAAAAGAGGGAAAAGAGAAATTCCAGGGAAAAGAGACATGACTGGGAAGAGAGAGTGAAAAGAGAGAGTTGATGACTGAGAGGGAAAAGAGAGAGGCGAGTGAAAGTGGGGAAAATGAGACACCGAGTGAAGAGAGGTGACAGACACAGGAGAGGGGAAAGAGGGGAAAGAGACAAGCAGGGGAAATGAGGGAAAAGAGAGTGTCCAGGGAAAAGACACAGGACAGGGAAGAGAGAGTGAAGAGAGAGAGTGGATGAATGAGACGGAAAAGAGAGAGGCGAGTGAAAGTGGGAAATCTACACACCGAATGAAGTGAGGTGACAGACACAGGAGAGGGGAAAGAGGGGAAAGAGAAGAGCCGGGGAAAAGAGGGAAAAGAGAAATTCCAGGGAAAAGAGGCATGACTGGGAAGAGAGAGTGAAGAGAGAGAGTGGATGAATGAGAGGGGAAAGAGAGAGCTGAGTGAAAGCAGGGAAAAGTAGACACCGAGTGAAGAGAGGTGACCGACACAGGAGAGGGGGAAGAGGGGAAAGAGACAAGCCGGGGAAAAGAGAGTGTCCGGGGAAAAGAGAGTGTCCAGGGAAAAGAGACAGGACAGGGAGGAGAGAGTGAAGAGAGAGAGTTGATGAAAGAGAGGGAAAAGAGAGAGGCGAGTGCAAGTGGGAAATCTACACACCGAATGAAGAGAGGTGACAGACACAGGAGAGGGGAAAGAGGGGAAAGGGACAAACAGAGGAAAAGAGGGAAAAGAGAAATTCCAGGGAAAAGAGGCATGACTGGGAAGAGAGAGTGAAAAGACAGCGTTGATGAATGAGAGGGAAAAGAGAGAGGCGAGTGAAAGTGGGAAATCTACACACCGAATGAAGAGAGGTGACCGACACAGGAGAGGGGAAATAGGGGAAAGAGACAAGCCGGTGAAAAGAGGGAAAAGAGAAATTCCAGGGAAAAGAGGCATGACTGGGAAGAGAGAGTGAAAAGAGACTGTTGATGACTGAGAGGGAAAAGAGAGAGGCGAGTGAAAGTGGGAAATCTACACACCGAATGAAGAGAGGTGACCGACACAGGAGAGGGGAAAGAGGGGAAAGAGACAAACAGAGGAAAAGAGGGAAAAGAGAAGTTCCAGGGAAAAGAGACAGGACAGGGAAGAGAGAGTGAAAAGGGAGAGCTGATGAATGAGAGGGAAAAGAGAGAGGCGAGTGAAAGTGGGAAATCTACACACCGAATGAAGAGAGGTGACAGGCACAGGAGAGGGGAAATAGGGGAAAGAGACAAGCAGGGGGAAAGAGAGTGTCAGGGGAAAATAGAGTGTCCAGGGACAAGAGACAGGACAGGGAAGAGAGAGTGAAGAGAGAGAGAGTTGATGAATGAGAGGTAAAAGAGAGAGGCGAGTGAAAGTGGGGAAAAGTAGACACCGAATGAAGAGAGGTGACAGACACAGGAGAGGGGAAAGAGGGGAAAGAGACAAGCCGGGGAAAATAGAGTGTCCGGGGAAAAGAGAGTGTCCAGGGAAAAGAGACAGGACAGGGAGGAGAGAGTGAAGAGAGAGAGTTGATGAATGAGAGGGAAAAGAGAGAGGCGAGTGAAAGTGGGAAATCTACACAGCGGATGAAGAGAGGTGACAGACACAGGAGAGGGGAAAGAGGGGAAAGAGACAAGCCGGGGAAAAGAGAGTGTCCGGGGAAAAGAGAGTGTCCAGAGAAAAGAGACATGACTGGGAAGAGAGAGTGAAAAGAGAGAGTTGATGAATGAGAGGGGAAAGAGAGAGGCGAGAGAAAGTGGGAAATTTACACACCGAGTGAAGAGAGGTGACGACACAGGAGAGGGGAAAGAGGGGAAAGAGACAAGCCGGGGAAAAGAGAGTGTCCGGGGAAAAGAGAGTGTCCAGAGAAAAGAGACATGACTGGGAAGAGAGAGTGAAAAGAGAGAGTTGATGAATGAGAGGGGAAAGAGAGAGGCGAGTGCAAGTGGGAAATCTACACACCGAATGAAGAGAGGTGACAGGCACAGGAGAGGGGAAAGAGGGGAAAGAGACAAGCAGGGGAAATGAGGGAAAAGAGAGTGTCCAGGGAAAAGACACAGGACAGGGAAGAGAGAGTGAAGATAGAGAGAGTTGATGAATGAGAGGGAAAAGAGAGAGGCGAGTGAAAGCGGGGAAAAGTAGACACCGAGTGAAGAGAGGTGACAGACACAGGAGAGGGGAAAGAGGGGAAAGAGACAAGCCGGGGAAAAGAGAGTGTCCGGGGAAAAGAGAGTGTCCAGGGAAAAGAGACAGGACAGGGAGGAGAGAGGGAAGAGAGAGAGTTGATGAATGAGACGGAAAAGAGAGAGGCGAGTGCAAGTGGGAAATCTACACACCGAATGAAGAGAGGTGACCGACACAGGAGAGGGGAAAGAGGGGAAAGGGACAAACAGAGGAAAAGAGGGAAAAGAGAAATTCCAGGGAAAAGAGGCATGACTGGGAAGAGAGAGTGAAAAGGGAGAGCTGATGAATGAGAGGGAAAAGAGAGAGGCGAGTGAAAGTGGGAAATCTACACACCGAATGAAGAGAGGTGACAGGCACAGGAGAGGGGAAAGAGGGGAAAGAGACAAGCAGGGGAAAAGAGAGTGTCCAGGGAAAACACACAGGACAGGGAAGAGAGAGTGAAGATAGAGAGAGTTGATGAATGAGAGGGAAACGAGAGAGGCGAGTGAAAGTGGGAAATTTACACACCGAGTGAAGAGAGGTGACAGACACAGGAGAGGGGAAAGAGGGGAAAGAGACAAGCGGGGGGGGAAGAGAGAGTCCAGGGAAAAGAGACAGGACAGGGAAGAGAGACGGAAAAGAGGGAGTGGAGGGAAGGGAGGGAATAGAGGAAGGTGAGTGAAAGTGGGGGAAATGAACGCCGAGAGAACAGAGGTGAGAGAGACAGGCGAGGGGAAACAGGGAAAAGAGACAAGCGAGATAAAAGGTGGAAAAGAGGGAGGTGAGGGAAAGTGGGAAAATTAGACACCAAGGGAAGAGAGGTGACAGACACAGGAGAGGGGAAAGAGGGGAAAGAGACAAGCGGGGGGAAAGAGAGAGTCCAGGGAAAAGAGATAGGACAGGGAAGAGAGAGGAAAAAGAGAGAGTGGAGGTAAGGGAGGGAATACAGGAAGGCGAGTGAAAGCGGGAAAATGAACGCCGAGGGAACCGAGGTGAGAGAGACAGGCGAGGGGAAACAGGGAAAAGAGACAAGCGAGGGAACAGGTGGGAAAGAGGGAGTTGAGGGAAAGCAGGGGGAAGTGACTGGTGAGGGTAAAGAGGGAAGAGTTCATGGAGAACAGGCAAAAGAGGGAAAAGCGACAGGCAAGGGAAAAGAGAGAGTTGAGGAACGAGACGGAAAAGAGAGAGGCGAGAGAAAGTGGGGAAAATGAGACACCGAGTGAAGAGAGGTGACAGACACAGGACAGGGGAAAGAGGGGAAAGAGACAAGCGGGGGGAAAGAGAGAGTCCAGGGAAAGGAGAAAGGACAGGGAAAAGAGAAGGAAAATAGAGAGTGGAGGTAAGGGAGGGAATAGAGGAAGGCGAGTGAACGCGGGAAAAATGAATGCCGAAGAACCGAGGTGAGAGAGACAGGCGAGGGGAAACAGGGGATAGAGACAAGCAAGGGAAAAGGTGGAAAAGAGGGAGTTGAGGGAAAGCAGGGGAAAGTGACTGGGGAGGGTAAAGAGGGAAGAGTTCATGGAGAATAGGCAAAAGAGGGAAAAGCGACAGGCAAGGGAAAAGAGAGAGTTGAAGAACGAGAAGGAAAAGAGAGAGGCGCGAGAAAGTGGGAAAATTAGACACCGAGTGAAGAGAGGTGACAGACACAGGAGAGGGGAAATAGGGGAAAGAGACAAGCAGGGGAAAAGATGGAAAAGAGAAGTTTCAGGGAAAAGAGACACGACTGGGAAGAGACAGTGAAAAGAGAGGGTTGAGGAATGAGAGGGAAAAGAGAGGGGCGAGTGAAAGTGGGAAATTTACACACCGAGTGAAGAGAGGTAACAGACACAGGAGAGGGGAAAGAGACAAGCGGGGGGGGGGAAGAGAGAGTCCAGGGAAAAGAGACAGGACAGGGAAGAGAGAAGGAAAAGAGGGAGTGGAGGAAAGGGAGGGAATAGAGGAAGGTGAGTGAGAGCGGGGGAAATGAACGCCGAGAGAACAGAGGTGAGAGAGACAGGCGAGGGGAAACAGGGAAAAGAGACAAGCGAGAGAAAAGGTGGGAAAGAGGGAGGAGAGGGAAAGTGGGAAAATTAGACACCAAGGGAAGAGAGGTGACAGACACAGGAGAGGGGAAAGAGGGGAAAGAGACAAACAGGGGAAAAGAGGGAAAAGAGAAGTTCCAGGGAAAAGAGACAGGACAGGGAAGAGAGAGTGAAAAGGGAGAGCTGATGAATGAGAGGGAAAAGAGAGAGGCGAGTGAAAGTGGGAAATCTACACACCGAATGAAGAGAGGTGACAGGCACAGGAGAGGGGAAATAGGGGAAAGAGACAAGCAGGGGGAAAGAGAGTGTCAGGGGAAAATAGAGTGTCCAGGGACAAGAGACAGGACAGGGAAGAGAGAGTGAAGAGAGAGAGAGTTGATGAATGAGAGGTAAAAGAGAGAGGCGAGTGAAAGTGGGGAAAAGTAGACACCGAATGAAGAGAGGTGACAGACACAGGAGAGGGGAAAGAGGGGAAAGAGACAAGCCGGGGAAAATAGAGTGTCCGGGGAAAAGAGAGTGTCCAGGGAAAAGAGACAGGACAGGGAGGAGAGAGTGAAGAGAGAGAGTTGATGAATGAGAGGGAAAAGAGAGAGGCGAGTGAAAGTGGGAAATCTACACAGCGGATGAAGAGAGGTGACAGACACAGGAGACGGGAAAGAGACAAGCGGGGGGGGGAAGACAGAGTCCACGGAAAAGAGACAGGACAGGGAAGAGAGAGGGAAAAGAGGGAGTGGAGGAAAGGGAGGGAATAGAGGAAGGCGAGTGAAAGCGGGAAAAATGAACGCCGAGAGAACAGATGTGAGAGAGACAGGCGAGGGGAAACAGAGAAAAGAGACAAGCGAGGGAACAGGTGGAAAAGAGGGAGTTGAGGGAAAGCAGGGGGAAGTGACTGGTGAGGGTAAAGAGGGAAGAGTTCATGGAGAATAGGCAAAAGAGGGAAAAGCGACAGGCAAGGGAAAAGAGAGAGCTGAGGAACGAGAAGGAAAAGAGAGAGGCGCGAGAAAGTGGGAAAATTAGACACCGAGTGAAGAGAGGTGACAGACACAGCAGAGGGGAAATAGGAGAAAGAGACAAGCAGGGGAAAAGATGGAAAAGAGAAGTTTAAGGGAAGAGACACGACTGGGAAGAGACAGTGAAAAGAGAGGGTTGAGGAATGAGAGGGAAAAGAGAGAGGCGAGAGAAAGTGGGGAAAATGAGACACCGAGTGAAGAGAGGTGACAGACACAGGAGAGGGGAAAGAGGGGAAAGAGACAAGCGGGGGGGGAAGAGAGAGTCCAGGGAAAAGAGACAGGACAGGGAAGAGAGACGGAAAAGAGGGAGTGGAGGGAAGGGAGGGAATAGAGGAAGGTGAGTGAAAGTGGGGAAAATGAACGCCGAGAGAACAGAGGTGAGAGAGACAGGCGAGGGGAAACAGGGAAAAGAGACAAGCGAGAGAAAAGGTGGAAAAGAGGGAGGAGAGGGAAAGTGGGAAAATTAGACACCAAGGGAAGAGAGGTGACAGACACAGGAGAGGGGAAAGAGGGGAAAGAGACAAGCGGGGGGGGGGAGAGAGAGTCCAGGGAAAAGAGACAGGACAGGGAAGAGAGACGGAAAAGAGGGAGTGGAGGAAAGGGAGGTAATAGAGGAAGGCGAGTGAAAGCGGGAAAAATGAACGCCGAGGAAACCGAGGTGAGAGAGACAGGCGAGGGGAAACAGGGAAAAGAGACAAGCAAGGGAAAAGGTGGAAAAGAGGGAGTTGAGGGAAAGCAGGGGAAAGTGACTGGTGAGGGTAAAGAGGGAAGAGTTCATGGAGAATAGGCAAAAGAGGGAAAAGCGACAGGCAAGGGAAAAGAGAGAGTTGAGGAACGAGAAGGAAAAGAGAGAGGCGCGAGAAAGTGGGAAAATTAGACACCGAGTGAAGAGAGGTGACAGACACAGCAGAGGGGAAATAAGGGAAAGAGACAAGCAGGGGAAAAGATGGAAAAGAGAAGTTTCAGGGAAGAGACACGACTGGGAAGAGACAGTGAAAAGAGAGGGTTGAGGAATGAGAGGGAAAAGAGAGGGGCGAGTGAAAGTGGGAAAATTAGACACCAAGGGAAGAGAGGTGACAGACACAGGAGAGGGGAAAGAGACAAGCGGGGGGGGGGAAGAGAGAGTCCAGGGAAAAGAGACAGGACAGGGAAGAGAGAGGGAAAAGAGGGAGTGGAGGAAAGGGAGGTGTGGTGGGTTCACCCTGGTTGGATGCCAGGTGCCCACCAAAGCCGCTCTATCACTCCCCCTCCTCAGCTGGACGGGGGGGAGAAAATATAACAAAAGGCTCGTGGGTCAAGATAAGGACAGTTTAATAAAGTGATAGCAAAGGTTGCGCGCGCGAAAGCAAAGAAAAAAAACAAATGATGTTATTCTCTACTTCCCATCAGCAGGCGATGTCTAGCCACTTCTCGGGAAGCAGGGCTTCAGTACGCGTAGTGGTTGCTCCGGAAGACAAAATGCCCCCCCTCTTCCGTCTCCCTTTACTTAGCTTTTATATCTGAGCTGACGTCATATGGTATGGAATATCTGTTTGGTTGGTTTAGGTCAGCTGTCCTGGTTATGTCCCCTCCCAAGATCTTGCCCTGCCCCAGCCTGCCATTGGGGGGGGGGGGGCAAAAATGTTGGAGAGACAGCCTTGATGCTGTGCCAGCATTGCTCAGCTGTAGCCAAAACACTGGTGTGCTATCAACACCTTTCTAGCTACTGATGCAGAGCACAGTGCTATGAGGGCTGCCATGGGGAGTATTAACTCCATCTCAGCCAGACCCAATACAGGAGGGAATAGAGGAAGGTGAGTGAAAGCGGGGAAAATGAACGCCGTGAGAACAGAGGTGAGAGAGACAGGCGAGGGGAAACAGGGAAAAGAGACAAGCGAGGGAACAGGTGGAAAAGAGGGAGGTGAGGGAAAGCAGGGGGAAGTGACTGGTGAGGGTAAAGAGGGAAGAGTTCATGGAGAATAGGCAAAAGAGGGAAAAGCGACAGGCAAGGGAAAAGAGAGAGTTGAGGAACGAGACGGAAAAGAGAGAGGCGAGAGAAAGTGGGGAAAATGAGACACCGAGTGAAGAGAGGTGACAGACACAGGAGAGGGGAAAGAGGGGAAAGAGACAAGCAGGGGAAAAGAGGGAAAGGAGAGTGTCCAGGGAAAAGAGACAGGACAGGGAAGAGAGAGTGAAAAGAGGGAGCTGAGGAATGAGAGGGAAAAGAGAGAGGCGAGAGAAAGTGGGGAAATTAGACACCGAGTGAAGAGAGGTGACAGACGCAGGAGAGGGGAAAGAGGGGAAAGAGACAAGCAGGGGAAAAGATGGAAAAGAGAAGTTTCAGGGAAAAGAGACACGACTGGGAAGAGACAGTTAAAAGAGAGTGTTGAGGAATGCGAGGGGAAAGACAGGGGCGAGTGAAAGTGGGAAATTTACACACCGAGTGAAGAGAGGTGACAGACACAGGAGACGGGAAAGAGACAAGCGGGGGGGGGAAGACAGAGTCCAGGGAAAAGAGACAGGACAGGGAAGAGAGAGGGAAAAGAGGGAGTGGAGGAAAGGGAGGGAATAGAGGAAGGCGAGTGAAAGCGGGAAAAATGAACGTCGAGAGAACAGATGTGAGAGAGACAGGCGAGGGGAAACAGAGAAAAGAGACAAGCGAGGGAACAGGTGGAAAAGAGGGAGTTGAGTGAAAGCAGGGGGAACTGACTGGTGAGGGTAAAGAGGGAAGAGTTCATGGAGAATAGGCAAAAGAGGGAAAAGCGACAGGCAAGGGAAAAAAGAGAGTTGAGGAATGAGAAGGAACAGAGAGAGGCGAGAGAAAGTGGGGAAAATGAGACACCGAGTGAAGAGAGGTGACAGACACAGGAGAGGGGAAATAGGGGAAAGAGACAAGCAGGGGAAAAGAGGGAAAGGAGAGTGTCCAGGGAAAAGAGACAGGACAGGGAAGAGAGAGTGAAAAGAGGGAGCTGAGGAATGAGAGGGAAAAGAGAGAGGCGAGAGAAAGTGGGGAAATTAGACACCGAGTGAAGAGAGGTGACAGACACAGGAGAGGGGAAAGAGGGGAAAGAGACAAGCAGGGGGAAAGAGAGTGTCAGGGGAAAATAGAGTGTCCAGGGACAAGAGACAGGACAGGGAAGAGAGAGTGAAGAGAGAGAGAGTTGATGAATGAGAGGTAAAAGAGAGAGGCGAGTGAAAGTGGGGAAAAGTAGACACCGAATGAAGAGAGGTGACAGACACAGGAGAGGGGAAAGAGGGGAAAGAGACAAGCCGGGGAAAATAGAGTGTCCGGGGAAAAGAGAGTGTCCAGGGAAAAGAGACAGGACAGGGAGGAGAGAGTGAAGAGAGAGAGTTGATGAATGAGAGGGAAAAGAGAGAGGCGAGTGAAAGTGGGAAATCTACACAGCGGATGAAGAGAGGTGACAGACACAGGAGACGGGAAAGAGACAAGCGGGGGGGGGAAGACAGAGTCCACGGAAAAGAGACAGGACAGGGAAGAGAGAGGGAAAAGAGGGAGTGGAGGAAAGGGAGGGAATAGAGGAAGGCGAGTGAAAGCGGGAAAAATGAACGCCGAGAGAACAGATGTGAGAGAGACAGGCGAGGGGAAACAGGGAAAAGAGACAAGCGAGGGAACAGGTGGAAAAGAGGGAGTTGAGGGAAAGCAGGGGGAAGTGACTGGTGAGGGTAAAGAGGGAAGAGTTCATGGAGAATAGGCAAAAGAGGGAAAAGCGACAGGCAAGGGAAAAGAGAGAGCTGAGGAACGAGAAGGAAAAGAGAGAGGCGCGAGAAAGTGGGAAAATTAGACACCGAGTGAAGAGAGGTGACAGACACAGCAGAGGGGAAATAGGAGAAAGAGACAAGCAGGGGAAAAGATGGAAAAGAGAAGTTTAAGGGAAGAGACACGACTGGGAAGAGACAGTGAAAAGAGAGGGTTGAGGAATGAGAGGGAAAAGAGAGAGGCGAGAGAAAGTGGGGAAAATGAGACACCGAGTGAAGAGAGGTGACAGACACAGGAGAGGGGAAAGAGGGGAAAGAGACAAGCGGGGGGGGAAGAGAGAGTCCAGGGAAAAGAGACAGGACAGGGAAGAGAGACGGAAAAGAGGGAGTGGAGGGAAGGGAGGGAATAGAGGAAGGTGAGTGAAAGTGGGGAAAATGAACGCCGAGAGAACAGAGGTGAGAGAGACAGGCGAGGGGAAACAGGGAAAAGAGACAAGCGAGAGAAAAGGTGGAAAAGAGGGAGGAGAGGGAAAGTGGGAAAATTAGACACCAAGGGAAGAGAGGTGACAGACACAGGAGAGGGGAAAGAGGGGAAAGAGACAAGCGGGGGGGGGGAGAGAGAGTCCAGGGAAAAGAGACATGACAGGGAAGAGAGACGGAAAAGAGGGAGTGGAGGAAAGGGAGGTAATAGAGGAAGGCGAGTGAAAGCGGGAAAAATGAACGCCGAGGAAACCGAGGTGAGAGAGACAGGCGAGGGGAAACAGGGAAAAGAGACAAGCAAGGGAAAAGGTGGAAAAGAGGGAGTTGAGGGAAAGCAGGGGAAAGTGACTGGTGAGGGTAAAGAGGGAAGAGTTCATGGAGAATAGGCAAAAGAGGGAAAAGCGACAGGCAAGGGAAAAGAGAGAGTTGAGGAACGAGAAGGAAAAGAGAGAGGCGCGAGAAAGTGGGAAAATTAGACACCGAGTGAAGAGAGGTGACAGACACAGCAGAGGGGAAATAAGGGAAAGAGACAAGCAGGGGAAAAGATGGAAAAGAGAAGTTTCAGGGAAGAGACACGACTGGGAAGAGACAGTGAAAAGAGAGGGTTGAGGAATGAGAGGGAAAAGAGAGGGGCGAGTGAAAGTGGGAAAATTAGACACCAAGGGAAGAGAGGTGACAGACACAGGAGAGGGGAAAGAGACAAGCGGGGGGGGGGAAGAGAGAGTCCAGGGAAAAGAGACAGGACAGGGAAGAGAGAGGGAAAAGAGGGAGTGGAGGAAAGGGAGGGAATAGAGGAAGGTGAGTGAAAGCGGGGAAAATGAACGCCGTGAGAACAGAGGTGAGAGAGACAGGCGAGGGGAAACAGGGAAAAGAGACAAGCGAGGGAACAGGTGGAAAAGAGGGAGGTGAGGGAAAGCAGGGGGAAGTGACTGGTGAGGGTAAAGAGGGAAGAGTTCATGGAGAACAGGCAAAAGAGGGAAAAGCGACAGGCAAGGGAAAAGAGAGAGTTGAGGAACGAGACGGAAAAGAGAGAGGCGAGAGAAAGTGGGGAAAATGAGACACCGAGTGAAGAGAGGTGACAGACACAGGAGAGGGGAAAGAGGGGAAAGAGACAAGCAGGGGAAAAGAGGGAAAGGAGAGTGTCCAGGGAAAAGAGACAGGACAGGGAAGAGAGAGTGAAAAGAGGGAGCTGAGGAATGAGAGGGAAAAGAGAGAGGCGAGAGAAAGTGGGGAAATTAGACACCGAGTGAAGAGAGGTGACAGACACAGGAGAGGGGAAAGAGGGGAAAGAGACAAGCAGGGGAAAAGATGGAAAAGAGAAGTTTCAGGGAAAAGAGACACGACTGGGAAGAGACAGTTAAAAGAGAGTGTTGAGGAATGCGAGGGGAAAGACAGGGGCGAGTGAAAGTGGGAAATTTACACACCGAGTGAAGAGAGGTGACAGACACAGGAGACGGGAAAGAGACAAGCGGGGGGGGGAAGACAGAGTCCAGGGAAAAGAGACAGGACAGGGAAGAGAGAGGGAAAAGAGGGAGTGGAGGAAAGGGAGGGAATAGAGGAAGGCGAGTGAAAGCGGGAAAAATGAACGTCGAGAGAACAGATGTGAGAGAGACAGGCGAGGGGAAACAGAGAAAAGAGACAAGCGAGGGAACAGGTGGAAAAGAGGGAGTTGAGTGAAAGCAGGGGGAACTGACTGGTGAGGGTAAAGAGGGAAGAGTTCATGGAGAATAGGCAAAAGAGGGAAAAGCGACAGGCAAGGGAAAAAAGAGAGTTGAGGAATGAGAAGGAACAGAGAGAGGCGAGTGAAAGTGGGGAAAATGAGACACCGAGTGAAGAGAGGTGACAGACACAGGAGAGGGGAAAGAGGGGAAAGAGACAAGCGGGGGGGGGGAAAGAGAGAGTCCAGGGAAAAGAGACAGGACAGGGAAGAGAGACGGAAAAGAGGGAGTGGAGGAAAGGGAGGTAATAGAGGAAGCCGAGTGAAAGCGGGAAAAATGAACGCCGAGGGAACCGAGGTGAGAGAGACAGGCGAGGGGAAACAGGGAAAAGAGACAAGCGAGGGAACAGGTGGAAAAGAGGGAGGTGAGGGAAAGCAGGGGGAAGTGACTGGTGAGGGTAAAGAGGGAAGAGTTCATGGAGAATAGGCAAAAGAGGGAAAAGCGACAGGCAAGGGAAAAGAGAGAGTTGAGGAACGAGACGGAAAAGAGAGAGGCGAGAGAAAGTGGGGAAAATGAGACACCGAGTGAAGAGAGGTGACAGACACAGGAGAGGGGAAATAGGGGAAAGAGACAAGCAGGGGAAAAGAGGGAAAGGAGAGTGTCCAGGGAAAAGAGACAGGACAGGGAAGAGAGAGTGAAAAGAGGGAGCTGAGGAATGAGAGGGAAAAGAGAGAGGCGAGAGAAAGTGGGGAAATTAGACACCGAGTGAAGAGAGGTGACAGACACAGGAGAGGGGAAAGAGGGGAAAGAGACAAGCAGGGGAAAAGATGGAAAAGAGAAGTTTCAGGGAAAAGAGACACGACTGGGAAGAGACAGTTAAAAGAGAGTGTTGAGGAATGCGAGGGGAAAGACAGGGGCGAGTGAAAGTGGGAAATTTACACACCGAGTGAAGAGAGGTGACAGACACAGGAGACGGGAAAGAGACAAGCGGGGGGGGGAAGACAGAGTCCAGGGAAAAGAGACAGGACAGGGAAGAGAGAGGGAAAAGAGGGAGTGGAGGAAAGGGAGGGAATAGAGGAAGGCGAGTGAAAGCGGGAAAAATGAACGCCGAGAGAACAGATGTGAGAGAGACAGGCGAGGGGAAACAGGGAAAAGAGACAAGCGAGGGAAAAGGTGGAAAAGAGGGAGTTGAGTGAAAGCAGGGGGAACTGACTGGTGAGGGTAAAGAGGGAAGAGTTCATGGAGAATAGGCAAAAGAGGGAAAAGCGACAGGCAAGGGAAAAGAGAGAGCTGAGGAACGAGAAGGAAAAGAGAGAGGCGCGAGAAAGTGGGAAAATTAGACACCGAGTGAAGAGAGGTGACAGACACAGCAGAGGGGAAATAGGAGAAAGAGACAAGCAGGGGAAAAGATGGAAAAGAGAAGTTTAAGGGAAGAGACACGACTGGGAAGAGACAGTGAAAAGAGAGGGTTGAGGAATGAGAGGGAAAAGAGAGAGGCGAGAGAAAGTGGGGAAAATGAGACACCGAGTGAAGAGAGGTGACAGACACAGGAGAGGGGAAAGAGGGGAAAGAGACAAGCAGGGGAAAAGAGGGAAAGGAGAGTGTCCAGGGAAAAGAGACAGGACAGGGAAGAGAGAGTGAAAAGAGGGAGCTGAGGAATGAGAGGGAAAAGAGAGGGGCGAGAGAAAGTGGGGAAATTAGACACCGAGTGAAGAGAGGTGACAGACACAGCAGAGGGGAAATAAGGGAAAGAGACAAGCAGGGGAAAAGATGGAAAAGAGAAGTTTCAGGGAAGAGACACGACTGGGAAGAGACAGTGAAAAGAGAGGGTTGAGGAATGAGAGGGGAAAGACAGGGGCGAGTGAAAGTGGGAAATTTACACACCGAGTGAAGAGAGGTGACAGACACAGGAGACGGGAAAGAGACAAGCGGGGGGGGGAAGACAGAGTCCAGGGAAAAGAGACAGGACAGGGAAGAGAGAGGGAAAAGAGGGAGTGGAGGAAAGGGAGGGAATAGAGGAAGGCGAGTGAAAGCGGGAAAAATGAACGTCGAGAGAACAGATGTGAGAGAGACAGGCGAGGGGAAACAGAGAAAAGAGACAAGCGAGGGAACAGGTGGAAAAGAGGGAGTTGAGTGAAAGCAGGGGGAACTGACTGGTGAGGGTAAAGAGGGAAGAGTTCATGGAGAATAGGCAAAAGAGGGAAAAGCGACAGGCAAGGGAAAAAAGAGAGTTGAGGAATGAGAAGGAACAGAGAGAGGCGAGAGAAAGTGGGGAAAATGAGACACCGAGTGAAGAGAGGTGACAGACACAGGAGAGGGGAAAGAGGGGAAAGAGACAAGCGGGGGGGGGGAAAGAGAGAGTCCAGGGAAAAGAGACAGGACAGGGAAGAGAGACGGAAAAGAGGGAGTGGAGGAAAGGGAGGTAATAGAGGAAGCCGAGTGAAAGCGGGAAAAATGAACGCCGAGGGAACCGAGGTGAGAGAGACAGGCGAGGGGAAACAGAGAAAAGAGACAAGCGAGGGAACAGGTGGAAAAGAGGGAGGTGAGGGAAAGCAGGGGGAAGTGACTGGTGAGGGTAAAGAGGGAAGAGTTCATGGAGAATAGGCAAAAGAGGGAAAAGCGACAGGCAAGGGAAAAGAGAGAGTTGAGGAACGAGACGGAAAAGAGAGAGGCGAGAGAAAGTGGGGAAAATGAGACACCGAGTGAAGAGAGGTGACAGACACAGGAGAGGGGAAATAGGGGAAAGAGACAAGCAGGGGAAAAGAGGGAAAGGAGAGTGTCCAGGGAAAAGAGACAGGACAGGGAAGAGAGAGTGAAAAGAGGGAGCTGAGGAATGAGAGGGAAAAGAGAGAGGCGAGAGAAAGTGGGGAAATTAGACACCGAGTGAAGAGAGGTGACAGACACAGGAGAGGGGAAAGAGGGGAAAGAGACAAGCAGGGGGAAAGAGAGTGTCAGGGGAAAATAGAGTGTCCAGGGACAAGAGACAGGACAGGGAAGAGAGAGTGAAGAGAGAGAGAGTTGATGAATGAGAGGTAAAAGAGAGAGGCGAGTGAAAGTGGGGAAAAGTAGACACCGAATGAAGAGAGGTGACAGACACAGGAGAGGGGAAAGAGGGGAAAGAGACAAGCCGGGGAAAATAGAGTGTCCGGGGAAAAGAGAGTGTCCAGGGAAAAGAGACAGGACAGGGAGGAGAGAGTGAAGAGAGAGAGTTGATGAATGAGAGGGAAAAGAGAGAGGCGAGTGAAAGTGGGAAATCTACACAGCGGATGAAGAGAGGTGACAGACACAGGAGACGGGAAAGAGACAAGCGGGGGGGGGAAGACAGAGTCCACGGAAAAGAGACAGGACAGGGAAGAGAGAGGGAAAAGAGGGAGTGGAGGAAAGGGAGGGAATAGAGGAAGGCGAGTGAAAGCGGGAAAAATGAACGCCGAGAGAACAGATGTGAGAGAGACAGGCGAGGGGAAACAGAGAAAAGAGACAAGCGAGGGAACAGGTGGAAAAGAGGGAGTTGAGGGAAAGCAGGGGGAAGTGACTGGTGAGGGTAAAGAGGGAAGAGTTCATGGAGAATAGGCAAAAGAGGGAAAAGCGACAGGCAAGGGAAAAGAGAGAGCTGAGGAACGAGAAGGAAAAGAGAGAGGCGCGAGAAAGTGGGAAAATTAGACACCGAGTGAAGAGAGGTGACAGACACAGCAGAGGGGAAATAGGAGAAAGAGACAAGCAGGGGAAAAGATGGAAAAGAGAAGTTTAAGGGAAGAGACACGACTGGGAAGAGACAGTGAAAAGAGAGGGTTGAGGAATGAGAGGGAAAAGAGAGAGGCGAGAGAAAGTGGGGAAAATGAGACACCGAGTGAAGAGAGGTGACAGACACAGGAGAGGGGAAAGAGGGGAAAGAGACAAGCGGGGGGGGAAGAGAGAGTCCAGGGAAAAGAGACAGGACAGGGAAGAGAGACGGAAAAGAGGGAGTGGAGGGAAGGGAGGGAATAGAGGAAGGTGAGTGAAAGTGGGGAAAATGAACGCCGAGAGAACAGAGGTGAGAGAGACAGGCGAGGGGAAACAGGGAAAAGAGACAAGCGAGAGAAAAGGTGGAAAAGAGGGAGGAGAGGGAAAGTGGGAAAATTAGACACCAAGGGAAGAGAGGTGACAGACACAGGAGAGGGGAAAGAGGGGAAAGAGACAAGCGGGGGGGGGGAGAGAGAGTCCAGGGAAAAGAGACAGGACAGGGAAGAGAGACGGAAAAGAGGGAGTGGAGGAAAGGGAGGTAATAGAGGAAGGCGAGTGAAAGCGGGAAAAATGAACGCCGTGAGAACAGAGGTGAGAGAGACAGGCGAGGGGAAACAGGGAAAAGAGACAAGCGAGGGAACAGGTGGAAAAGAGGGAGGTGAGGGAAAGCAGGGGGAAGTGACTGGTGAGGGTAAAGAGGGAAGAGTTCATGGAGAACAGGCAAAAGAGGGAAAAGCGACAGGCAAGGGAAAAGAGAGAGTTGAGGAACGAGACGGAAAAGAGAGAGGCGAGAGAAAGTGGGGAAAATGAGACACCGAGTGAAGAGAGGTGACAGACACAGGAGAGGGGAAAGAGGGGAAAGAGACAAGCAGGGGAAAAGAGGGAAAGGAGAGTGTCCAGGGAAAAGAGACAGGACAGGGAAGAGAGAGTGAAAAGAGGGAGCTGAGGAATGAGAGGGAAAAGAGAGAGGCGAGAGAAAGTGGGGAAATTAGACACCGAGTGAAGAGAGGTGACAGACACAGGAGAGGGGAAAGAGGGGAAAGAGACAAGCAGGGGAAAAGATGGAAAAGAGAAGTTTCAGGGAAAAGAGACACGACTGGGAAGAGACAGTTAAAAGAGAGTGTTGAGGAATGCGAGGGGAAAGACAGGGGCGAGTGAAAGTGGGAAATTTACACACCGAGTGAAGAGAGGTGACAGACACAGGAGACGGGAAAGAGACAAGCGGGGGGGGGAAGACAGAGTCCAGGGAAAAGAGACAGGACAGGGAAGAGAGAGGGAAAAGAGGGAGTGGAGGAAAGGGAGGGAATAGAGGAAGGCGAGTGAAAGCGGGAAAAATGAACGTCGAGAGAACAGATGTGAGAGAGACAGGCGAGGGGAAACAGAGAAAAGAGACAAGCGAGGGAACAGGTGGAAAAGAGGGAGTTGAGTGAAAGCAGGGGGAACTGACTGGTGAGGGTAAAGAGGGAAGAGTTCATGGAGAATAGGCAAAAGAGGGAAAAGCGACAGGCAAGGGAAAAAAGAGAGTTGAGGAATGAGAAGGAACAGAGAGAGGCGAGAGAAAGTGGGGAAAATGAGACACCGAGTGAAGAGAGGTGACAGACACAGGAGAGGGGAAAGAGGGGAAAGAGACAAGCGGGGGGGGGGGAAAGAGAGAGTCCAGGGAAAAGAGACAGGACAGGGAAGAGAGACGGAAAAGAGGGAGTGGAGGAAAGGGAGGTAATAGAGGAAGCCGAGTGAAAGCGGGAAAAATGAACGCCGAGGGAACCGAGGTGAGAGAGACAGGCGAGGGGAAACAGGGAAAAGAGACAAGCGAGGGAACAGGTGGAAAAGAGGGAGGTGAGGGAAAGCAGGGGGAAGTGACTGGTGAGGGTAAAGAGGGAAGAGTTCATGGAGAATAGGCAAAAGAGGGAAAAGCGACAGGCAAGGGAAAAGAGAGAGTTGAGGAACGAGACGGAAAAGAGAGAGGCGAGAGAAAGTGGGGAAAATGAGACACCGAGTGAAGAGAGGTGACAGACACAGGAGAGGGGAAATAGGGGAAAGAGACAAGCAGGGGAAAAGAGGGAAAGGAGAGTGTCCAGGGAAAAGAGACAGGACAGGGAAGAGAGAGTGAAAAGAGGGAGCTGAGGAATGAGAGGGAAAAGAGAGAGGCGAGAGAAAGTGGGGAAATTAGACACCGAGTGAAGAGAGGTGACAGACACAGGAGAGGGGAAAGAGGGGAAAGAGACAAGCAGGGGAAAAGATGGAAAAGAGAAGTTTCAGGGAAAAGAGACACGACTGGGAAGAGACAGTTAAAAGAGAGTGTTGAGGAATGCGAGGGGAAAGACAGGGGCGAGTGAAAGTGGGAAATTTACACACCGAGTGAAGAGAGGTGACAGACACAGGAGACGGGAAAGAGACAAGCGGGGGGGGGAAGACAGAGTCCAGGGAAAAGAGACAGGACAGGGAAGAGAGAGGGAAAAGAGGGAGTGGAGGAAAGGGAGGGAATAGAGGAAGGCGAGTGAAAGCGGGAAAAATGAACGCCGAGAGAACAGATGTGAGAGAGACAGGCGAGGGGAAACAGAGAAAAGAGACAAGCGAGGGAAAAGGTGGAAAAGAGGGAGTTGAGTGAAAGCAGGGGGAACTGACTGGTGAGGGTAAAGAGGGAAGAGTTCATGGAGAATAGGCAAAAGAGGGAAAAGCGACAGGCAAGGGAAAAGAGAGAGCTGAGGAACGAGAAGGAAAAGAGAGAGGCGCGAGAAAGTGGGAAAATGAGACACCGAGTGAAGAGAGGTGACAGACACAGCAGAGGGGAAATAGGAGAAAGAGACAAGCAGGGGAAAAGATGGAAAAGAGAAGTTTAAGGGAAGAGACACGACTGGGAAGAGACAGTGAAAAGAGAGGGTTGAGGAATGAGAGGGAAAAGAGAGAGGCGAGAGAAAGTGGGGAAAATGAGACACCGAGTGAAGAGAGGTGACAGACACAGGAGAGGGGAAAGAGGGGAAAGAGACAAGCAGGGGAAAAGAGGGAAAGGAGAGTGTCCAGGGAAAAGAGACAGGACAGGGAAGAGAGAGTGAAAAGAGGGAGCTGAGGAATGAGAGGGAAAAGAGAGGGGCGAGAGAAAGTGGGGAAATTAGACACCGAGTGAAGAGAGGTGACAGACACAGCAGAGGGGAAATAAGGGAAAGAGACAAGCAGGGGAAAAGATGGAAAAGAGAAGTTTCAGGGAAGAGACACGACTGGGAAGAGACAGTGAAAAGAGAGGGTTGAGGAATGAGAGGGGAAAGACAGGGGCGAGTGAAAGTGGGAAATTTACACACCGAGTGAAGAGAGGTGACAGACACAGGAGACGGGAAAGAGACAAGCGGGGGGGGGAAGACAGAGTCCAGGGAAAAGAGACAGGACAGGGAAGAGAGAGGGAAAAGAGGGAGTGGAGGAAAGGGAGGGAATAGAGGAAGGCGAGTGAAAGCGGGAAAAATGAACGTCGAGAGAACAGATGTGAGAGAGACAGGCGAGGGGAAACAGAGAAAAGAGACAAGCGAGGGAACAGGTGGAAAAGAGGGAGTTGAGTGAAAGCAGGGGGAACTGACTGGTGAGGGTAAAGAGGGAAGAGTTCATGGAGAATAGGCAAAAGAGGGAAAAGCGACAGGCAAGGGAAAAAAGAGAGTTGAGGAATGAGAAGGAACAGAGAGAGGCGAGAGAAAGTGGGGAAAATGAGACACCGAGTGAAGAGAGGTGACAGACACAGGAGAGGGGAAAGAGGGGAAAGAGACAAGCGGGGGGGGGGAAAGAGAGAGTCCAGGGAAAAGAGACAGGACCGGGAAGAGAGACGGAAAAGAGGGAGTGGAGGAAAGGGAGGTAATAGAGGAAGCCGAGTGAAAGCGGGAAAAATGAACGCCGAGGGAACCGAGGTGAGAGAGACAGGCGAGGGGAAACAGGGAAAAGAGACAAGCGAGGGAACAGGTGGAAAAGAGGGAGGTGAGGGAAAGCAGGGGGAAGTGACTGGTGAGGGTAAAGAGGGAAGAGTTCATGGAGAATAGGCAAAAGAGGGAAAAGCGACAGGCAAGGGAAAAGAGAGAGTTGAGGAACGAGACGGAAAAGAGAGAGGCGAGAGAAAGTGGGGAAAATGAGACACCGAGTGAAGAGAGGTGACAGACACAGGAGAGGGGAAATAGGGGAAAGAGACAAGCAGGGGAAAAGAGGGAAAGGAGAGTGTCCAGGGAAAAGAGACAGGACAGGGAAGAGAGAGTGAAAAGAGGGAGCTGAGGAATGAGAGGGAAAAGAGAGAGGCGAGAGAAAGTGGGGAAATTAGACACCGAGTGAAGAGAGGTGACAGACACAGGAGAGGGGAAAGAGGGGAAAGAGACAAGCAGGGGGAAAGAGAGTGTCAGGGGAAAATAGAGTGTCCAGGGACAAGAGACAGGACAGGGAAGAGAGAGTGAAGAGAGAGAGAGTTGATGAATGAGAGGTAAAAGAGAGAGGCGAGTGAAAGTGGGGAAAAGTAGACACCGAATGAAGAGAGGTGACAGACACAGGAGAGGGGAAAGAGGGGAAAGAGACAAGCCGGGGAAAATAGAGTGTCCGGGGAAAAGAGAGTGTCCAGGGAAAAGAGACAGGACAGGGAGGAGAGAGTGAAGAGAGAGAGTTGATGAATGAGAGGGAAAAGAGAGAGGCGAGTGAAAGTGGGAAATCTACACAGCGGATGAAGAGAGGTGACAGACACAGGAGACGGGAAAGAGACAAGCGGGGGGGGGAAGACAGAGTCCACGGAAAAGAGACAGGACAGGGAAGAGAGAGGGAAAAGAGGGAGTGGAGGAAAGGGAGGGAATAGAGGAAGGCGAGTGAAAGCGGGAAAAATGAACGCCGAGAGAACAGATGTGAGAGAGACAGGCGAGGGGAAACAGAGAAAAGAGACAAGCGAGGGAACAGGTGGAAAAGAGGGAGTTGAGGGAAAGCAGGGGGAAGTGACTGGTGAGGGTAAAGAGGGAAGAGTTCATGGAGAATAGGCAAAAGAGGGAAAAGCGACAGGCAAGGGAAAAGAGAGAGCTGAGGAACGAGAAGGAAAAGAGAGAGGCGCGAGAAAGTGGGAAAATTAGACACCGAGTGAAGAGAGGTGACAGACACAGCAGAGGGGAAATAGGAGAAAGAGACAAGCAGGGGAAAAGATGGAAAAGAGAAGTTTAAGGGAAGAGACACGACTGGGAAGAGACAGTGAAAAGAGAGGGTTGAGGAATGAGAGGGAAAAGAGAGAGGCGAGAGAAAGTGGGGAAAATGAGACACCGAGTGAAGAGAGGTGACAGACACAGGAGAGGGGAAAGAGGGGAAAGAGACAAGCGGGGGGGGAAGAGAGAGTCCAGGGAAAAGAGACAGGACAGGGAAGAGAGACGGAAAAGAGGGAGTGGAGGGAAGGGAGGGAATAGAGGAAGGTGAGTGAAAGTGGGGAAAATGAACGCCGAGAGAACAGAGGTGAGAGAGACAGGCGAGGGGAAACAGGGAAAAGAGACAAGCGAGAGAAAAGGTGGAAAAGAGGGAGGAGAGGGAAAGTGGGAAAATTAGACACCAAGGGAAGAGAGGTGACAGACACAGGAGAGGGGAAAGAGGGGAAAGAGACAAGCGGGGGGGGGGAGAGAGAGTCCAGGGAAAAGAGACAGGACAGGGAAGAGAGACGGAAAAGAGGGAGTGGAGGAAAGGGAGGTAATAGAGGAAGGCGAGTGAAAGCGGGAAAAATGAACGCCGAGGAAACCGAGGTGAGAGAGACAGGCGAGGGGAAACAGGGAAAAGAGACAAGCAAGGGAAAAGGTGGAAAAGAGGGAGTTGAGGGAAAGCAGGGGAAAGTGACTGGTGAGGGTAAAGAGGGAAGAGTTCATGGAGAATAGGCAAAAGAGGGAAAAGCGACAGGCAAGGGAAAAGAGAGAGTTGAGGAACGAGAAGGAAAAGAGAGAGGCGCGAGAAAGTGGGAAAATTAGACACCGAGTGAAGAGAGGTGACAGACACAGCAGAGGGGAAATAAGGGAAAGAGACAAGCAGGGGAAAAGATGGAAAAGAGAAGTTTCAGGGAAGAGACACGACTGGGAAGAGACAGTGAAAAGAGAGGGTTGAGGAATGAGAGGGAAAAGAGAGGGGCGAGTGAAAGTGGGAAAATTAGACACCAAGGGAAGAGAGGTGACAGACACAGGAGAGGGGAAAGAGACAAGCGGGGGGGGGGGAAGAGAGAGTCCAGGGAAAAGAGACAGGACAGGGAAGAGAGAGGGAAAAGAGGGAGTGGAGGAAAGGGAGGGAATAGAGGAAGGTGAGTGAAAGCGGGGAAAATGAACGCCGTGAGAACAGAGGTGAGAGAGACAGGCGAGGGGAAACAGGGAAAAGAGACAAGCGAGGGAACAGGTGGAAAAGAGGGAGGTGAGGGAAAGCAGGGGGAAGTGACTGGTGAGGGTAAAGAGGGAAGAGTTCATGGAGAACAGGCAAAAGAGGGAAAAGCGACAGGCAAGGGAAAAGAGAGAGTTGAGGAACGAGACGGAAAAGAGAGAGGCGAGAGAAAGTGGGGAAAATGAGACACCGAGTGAAGAGAGGTGACAGACACAGGAGAGGGGAAAGAGGGGAAAGAGACAAGCAGGGGAAAAGAGGGAAAGGAGAGTGTCCAGGGAAAAGAGACAGGACAGGGAAGAGAGAGTGAAAAGAGGGAGCTGAGGAATGAGAGGGAAAAGAGAGGGGCGAGAGAAAGTGGGGAAATTAGACACCGAGTGAAGAGAGGTGACAGACACAGCAGAGGGGAAATAAGGGAAAGAGACAAGCAGGGGAAAAGATGGAAAAGAGAAGTTTCAGGGAAGAGACACGACTGGGAAGAGACAGTGAAAAGAGAGGGTTGAGGAATGAGAGGGGAAAGACAGGGGCGAGTGAAAGTGGGAAATTTACACACCGAGTGAAGAGAGGTGACAGACACAGGAGACGGGAAAGAGACAAGCGGGGGGGGGAAGACAGAGTCCAGGGAAAAGAGACAGGACAGGGAAGAGAGAGGGAAAAGAGGGAGTGGAGGAAAGGGAGGGAATAGAGGAAGGCGAGTGAAAGCGGGAAAAGTGAACGTCGAGAGAACAGATGTGAGAGAGACAGGCGAGGGGAAACAGAGAAAAGAGACAAGCGAGGGAACAGGTGGAAAAGAGGGAGTTGAGTGAAAGCAGGGGGAACTGACTGGTGAGGGTAAAGAGGGAAGAGTTCATGGAGAATAGGCAAAAGAGGGAAAAGCGACAGGCAAGGGAAAAAAGAGAGTTGAGGAATGAGAAGGAACAGAGAGAGGCGAGAGAAAGTGGGGAAAATGAGACACCGAGTGAAGAGAGGTGACAGACACAGGAGAGGGGAAAGAGGGGAAAGAGACAAGCGGGGGGGGGGGAAGAGAGAGTCCAGGGAAAAGTGACAGGACAGGGAAGAGAGAGGGAAAAGAGGGTGTGGAGGAAAGGGAGGTAATAGAGGAAGGCGAGTGAAAGCGGGAAAAATGAACGCCGAGAGAACAGAGGTGAGAGAGACAGGCGAGGGGAAACAGGGAAAAGAGACAAGCGCGGGAAAAGTTGGAAAAGAGGGAGTTGAGGGAAAGCAGGGGAAAGTGACTGGTGAGGGTAAAGAGGGAAGAGTTCATGGAGAATAGGCAAAAGAGGGAAAAGCGACAGGCAAGGGTAAAGAGAGAGGTGAGGAACGAGAAGGAAAAGAGAGAGGCAAGAGAAAGGGGGGAAATTAGACACAGAGTGAAGAGAGGTGACAGACACAGGAGAGGGGAAAGAGGGGGAAGAGACAAGCAGTGGGAAAGAGGGAAAAGAAAGTGTCCAGGGAAAAGAGACAGGACAGGGAAGAGAGAGTGAAAAGAGGGAGCTGAGGAATGAGAGGGAAAAGAGAGAGGCGAGAGAAAGTGGGGAAATTAGACACCGAGTGAAGAGAGGTGACAGACACAGGAGAGGGGAAAGAGGGGAAAGAGACAAGCCGGGGAAAAGATGGAAAAGAGAAGTTTCAGGGAAAAGAGACACGACTGGGAAGAGACAGTTAAAAGAGAGTGTTGAGGAATGCGAGGGGAAAGACAGGGGCGAGTGAAAGTGGGAAATTTACACACCGAGTGAAGAGAGGTGACAGACACAGGAGACGGGAAAGAGACAAGCGGGGGGGGTAAGACAGAGTCCAGGGAAAAGAGACAGGACAGGGAAGAGAGAGGGAAAAGAGGGAGTGGAGGAAAGGGAGGGAATAGAGGAAGGCGAGTGAAAGCGGGAAAAATGAACGCCGAGAGAACAGATGTGAGAGAGACAGGCGAGGGGAAACAGAGAAAAGAGACAAGCGAGGGAAAAGGTGGAAAAGAGGGAGTTGAGGGAAAGCAGGGGGAACTGACTGGTGAGGGTAAAGAGGGAAGAGTTCATGGAGAATAGGCAAAAGAGGGAAAAGCGACAGGCAAGGGAAAAGAGAGAGCTGAGGAACGAGAAGGGAAAGAGAGAGGCGCGAGAAAGTGGGAAAATTAGACACCGAGTGAAGAGAGGTGACAGACACAGGAGAGGGGAAAGAGGGGAAAGAGACAAGCAGGGGAAAAGATGGAAAAGAGAAGTTTCAGGGAAAAGAGACAGGACAGGGAAGAGAGAGTGAAAAGAGGGAGCTGAGGAATGAGAGGGAAAAGAGAGGGGCGAGTGAAAGTGGGAAATTTACACACCGAGTGAAGAGAGGTGACAGACACAGGAGAGGGGAAAGAGACAAGCGAGAGAAAAGGTGGAAAAGAGGGAGTTGAGGGAAAGCAGGGGGAAGTGACTGGTGAGGGTAAAGAGGAAAGAGTTCATGGAGAATAGGCAAAAGAGGGAAAAGCGACAGGCAAGGGAAAAGAGAGAGTTGAGGAACGAGACGGAAAAGAGAGAGGCGAGAGAAAGTGGGGAAAATGAGACACCGAGTGAAGAGAGGTGACAGACACAGGAGAGGGGAAAGAGGGGAAAGAGACAAGCAGGGGAAAAGAGGGAAAGGAGAGTGTCCAGGGAAAAGAGACAGGACAGGGAAGAGAGAGTGAAAAGAGGGAGCTGAGGAATGAGAGGGAAAAGAGAGAGGCGAGAGAAAGTGGGGAAATTAGACACCGAGTGAAGAGAGGTGACAGACACAGGAGAGGGGAAAGAGGGGAAAGAGACAAGCAGGGGAAAAGATGGAAAAGAGAAGTTTCAGGGAAAAGAGACACGACTGGGAAGAGACAGTTAAAAGAGAGTGTTGAGGAATGCGAGGGGAAAGACAGGGGCGAGTGAAAGTGGGAAATTTACACACCGAGTGAAGAGAGGTGACAGACACAGGAGACGGGAAAGAGACAAGCGGGGGGGGGAAGACAGAGTCCAGGGAAAAGAGACAGGACAGGGAAGAGAGAGGGAAAAGAGGGAGTGGAGGAAAGGGAGGGAATAGAGGAAGGCGAGTGAAAGCGGGAAAAATGAACGCCGAGAGAACAGATGTGAGAGAGACAGGCGAGGGGAAACAGAGAAAAGAGACAAGCGAGGGAAAAGGTGGAAAAGAGGGAGTTGAGGGAAAGCAGGGGAAAGTGACTGGTGAGGGTAAAGAGGGAAGAGTTCATGGAGAATAGGCAAAAGAGGGAAAAGCGACAGGCAAGGGAAAAGAGAGAGCTGAGGAACGAGAAGGAAAAGAGAGAGGCGCGAGAAAGTGGGAAAATTAGACACCGAGTGAAGAGAGGTGACAGACACAGCAGAGGGGAAATAGGAGAAAGAGACAAGCAGGGGAAAAGATGGAAAAGAGAAGTTTCAGGGAAGAGACACGACTGGGAAGAGACAGTGAAAAGAGAGGGTTGAGGAATGAGAGGGAAAAGAGAGAGGCGAGAGAAAGTGGGGAAAATTAGACACCGAGTGAAGAGAGGTGACAGACACAGGAGAGGGGAAAGAGGGGAAAGAGACAAGCAGGGGAAAAGAGGGAAAGGAGAGTGTCCAGGGAAAAGAGACAGGACAGGGAAGAGAGAGTGAAAAGAGGGAGCTGAGGAATGAGAGGGAAAAGAGAGAGGCGAGAGAAAGTGGGGAAAATGAGACACCGAGTGAAGAGAGGTGACAGACACAGGAGAGGGGAAAGAGGGGAAAGAGACAAGCAGGGGAAAAGAGGGAAAGGAGAGTGTCCAGGGAAAAGAGACAGGACAGGGAAGAGAGAGTGAAAAGAGGGAGCTGAGGAATGAGAGGGAAAAGAGAGAGGCGAGAGAAAGTGGGGAAATTAGACACCGAGTGAAGAGAGGTGACAGACACAGGAGAGGGGAAAGAGGGGAAAGAGACAAGCGGGGGGGGGAAGAGAGAGTCCAGGGAAAAGAGACAGGACAGGGAAGAGAGACGGAAAAGAGGGAGTGGAGGGAAGGGAGGGAATAGAGGAAGGTGAGTGAAAGTGGGGAAAATGAACGCCGAGAGAACAGAGGTGAGAGAGACAGGCGAGGGGAAACAGGGAAAAGAGACAAGCGAGAGAAAAGATGGAAAAGAGGGAGGAGAGGGAAAGTGGGAAAATTAGACACCAAGGGAAGAGAGGTGACAGACACAGGAGAGGGGAAAGAGGGGAAAGAGACAAGCGGGGGGGGGAAGAGAGAGTCCAGGGAAAAGAGACAGGACAGGGAAGAGAGACGGAAAAGAGGGAGTGGAGGAAAGGGAGGTAATAGAGGAAGGCGAGTGAAAGCGGGAAAAATGAACGCCGAGGGAACCGAGGTGAGAGAGACAGGCGAGGGGAAACAGGGAAAAGAGACAATCAAGGGAAAAGGTGGAAAAGAGGGAGTTGAGGGAAAGCAGGGGAAAGTGACTGGTGAGGGTAAAGAGGGAAGAGTTCATGGAGAATAGGCAAAAGAGGGAAAAGCGACAGGCAAGGGAAAAGAGAGAGCTGAGGAACGAGAAGGAAAAGAGAGAGGCGCGAGAAAGTGGGAAAATTAGACACCGAGTGAAGAGAGGTGACAGACACAGGAGAGGGGAAATAGGGGAAAGAGACAAGCAGGGGAAAAGATGGAAAAGAGAAGTTTCAGGGAAGAGACACGACTGGGAAGAGACAGTGAAAAGGGAGGGTTGAGGAATGAGAGGGAAAAGAGAGGGGCGAGTAAAAGTGGGAAATTTACACACCGAGTGAAGATAGGTGACAGACACAGGAGAGGGGAAAGAGACAAGCGGGGGGGGGAAGAGAGAGTCCAGGGAAAAGAGACAGGACAGGGAAGAGAGAGGGAAAAGAGGGAGTGGAGGAAAGGGAGGGAATAGAGGAAGGTGAGTGAAAGCGGGGAAAATGAACGCCGTGAGAACAGAGGTGAGAGAGACAGGCGAGGGGAAACAGGGAAAAGAGACAAGCGAGGGAACAGGTGGAAAAGAGGGAGGTGAGGGAAAGCAGGGGGAAGTGACTGGTGAGGGTAAAGAGGAAAGAGTTCATGGAGAATAGGCAAAAGAGGGAAAAGCGACAGGCAAGGGAAAAGAGAGAGTTGAGGAACGAGACGGAAAAGAGAGAGGCGAGAGAAAGTGGGGAAAATGAGACACCGAGTGAAGAGAGGTGACAGACACAGGAGAGGGGAAAGAGGGGAAAGAGACAAGCGGGGGGGGGGGAAAGAGAGAGTCCAGGGAAAAGAGACAGGACAGGGAAGAGAGACGGAAAAGAGGGAGTGGAGGAAAGGGAGGTAATAGAGGAAGGCGA
Source organism: Haliaeetus albicilla (assembly GCF_947461875.1). Lineage (NCBI taxonomy): Eukaryota > Metazoa > Chordata > Aves > Accipitriformes > Accipitridae > Haliaeetus > Haliaeetus albicilla. The sequence continues at coordinate 53,978 of NW_027212531.1, forward strand.
GTGAAAGCGGGAAAAATGAACGCCGAGGGAACCGAGGTGAGAGAGACAGGCGAGGGGAAACAGGGAAAAGAGACAAGCGAGGGAACAGGTGGAAAAGAGGGAGGTGAGGGAAAGCAGGGGGAAGTGACTGGTGAGGGTAAAGAGGGAAGAGTTCATGGAGAATAGGCAAAAGAGGGAAAAGCGACAGGCAAGGGAAAAGAGAGAGTTGAGGAACGAGACGGAAAAGAGAGAGGCGAGAGAAAGTGGGGAAAATGAGACACCGAGTGAAGAGAGGTGACAGACACAGGAGAGGGGAAAGAGGGGAAAGAGACAAGCAGGGGAAAAGAGGGAAAGGAGAGTGTCCAGGGAAAAGAGACAGGACAGGGAAGAGAGAGTGAAAAGAGGGAGCTGAGGAATGAGAGGGAAAAGAGAGAGGCGAGAGAAAGTGGGGAAATTAGACACCGAGTGAAGAGAGGTGACAGACACAGGAGAGGGGAAAGAGGGGAAAGAGACAAGCAGGGGAAAAGATGGAAAAGATAAGTTTCAGGGAAAAGAGACACGACTGGGAAGAGACAGTGAAAAGAGAGTGTTGAGGAATGCGAGGGGAAAGACAGGGGCGAGTGAAAGTGGGAAATTTACACACCGAGTGAAGAGAGGTGACAGACACAGGAGACGGGAAAGAGACAAGCGGGGGGGGGGAAGACAGAGTCCAGGGAAAAGAGACAGGACAGGGAAGAGAGAGGGAAAAGAGGGAGTGGAGGAAAGGGAGGGAATAGAGGAAGGCGAGTGAAAGCGGGAAAAATGAACGCCGAGAGAACAGATGTGAGAGAGACAGGCGAGGGGAAACAGAGAAAAGAGACAAGCGAGGGAAAAGGTGGAAAAGAGGGAGTTGAGGGAAAGCAGGGGGAACTGACTGGTGAGGGTAAAGAGGGAAGAGTTCATGGAGAATAGGCAAAAGAGGGAAAAGCGACAGGCAAGGGAAAAGAGAGAGCTGAGGAACGAGAAGGAACAGAGAGAGGCGCGAGAAAGTGGGAAAATTAGACACCGAGTGAAGAGAGGTGACAGACACAGCAGAGGGGAAATAGGAGAAAGAGACAAGCAGGGGAAAAGATGGAAAAGAGAAGTTTCAGGGAAGAGACACGACTGGGAAGAGACAGTGAAAAGAGAGGGTTGAGGAATGAGAGGGAAAAGAGAGAGGCGAGAGAAAGTGGGGAAAATTAGACACCGAGTGAAGAGAGGTGACAGACACAGGAGAGGGGAAAGAGGGGAAAGAGACAAGCAGGGGAAAAGAGGGAAAGGAGAGTGTCCAGGGAAAAGAGACAGGACAGGGAAGAGAGAGTGAAAAGAGGGAGCTGAGGAATGAGAGGGAAAAGAGAGAGGCGAGAGAAAGTGGGGAAAATTAGACACCGAGTGAAGAGAGGTGACAGACACAGGAGAGGGGAAAGAGGGGAAAGAGACAAGCAGGGGAAAAGAGGGAAAGGAGAGTGTCCAGGGAAAAGAGACAGGACAGGGAAGAGAGAGTGAAAAGAGGGAGCTGAGGAATGAGAGGGAAAAGAGAGAGGCGAGAGAAAGTGGGGAAAATTAGACACCGAGTGAAGAGAGGTGACAGACACAGGAGAGGGGAAAGAGGGGAAAGAGACAAGCAGGGGAAAAGATGGAAAAGATAAGTTTCAGGGAAAAGAGACACGACTGGGAAGAGACAGTTAAAAGAGAGTGTTGAGGAATGCGAGGGGAAAGACAGGGGCGAGTGAAAGTGGGAAATTTACACACCGAGTGAAGAGAGGTGACAGACACAGGAGACGGGAAAGAGACAAGCGGGGGGGGAAGACAGAGTCCAGGGAAAAGAGACAGGACAGGGAAGAGAGAGGGAAAAGAGGGAGTGGAGGAAAGGGAGGGAATAGAGGAAGGCGAGTGAAAGCGGGAAAAATGAACGTCGAGAGAACAGATGTGAGAGAGACAGGCGAGGGGAAAGAGAGAAAAGAGACAAGCGAGGGAACAGGTGGAAAAGAGGGAGTTGAGTGAAAGCAGGGGGAACTGACTGGTGAGGGTAAAGAGGGAAGAGTTCATGGAGAATAGGCAAAAGAGGGAAAAGCGACAGGCAAGGGAAAAAAGAGAGTTGAGGAATGAGAAGGAACAGAGAGAGGCGAGAGAAAGTGGGGAAAATGAGACACCGAGTGAAGAGAGGTGACAGACACAGGAGAGGGGAAAGAGGGGAAAGAGACAAGCAGGGGAAAAGAGGGAAAGGAGAGTGTCCAGGGAAAAGAGACAGGACAGGGAAGAGAGAGTGAAAAGAGGGAGCTGAGGAATGAGAGGGAAAAGAGAGAGGCGAGAGAAAGTGGGGAAAATTAGACACCGAGTGAAGAGAGGTGACAGACACAGGAGAGGGGAAAGAGGGGAAAGAGACAAGCAGGGGAAAAGATGGAAAAGAGAAGTTTCAGGGAAAAGAGACACGACTGGGAAGAGACAGTTAAAAGAGAGTGTTGAGGAATGAGAGGGGAAAGACAGGGGCGAGTGAAAGTGGGAAATTTACACACCGAGTGAAGAGAGGTGACAGACACAGGAGACGGGAAAGAGACAAGCGGGGGGGGGAAGACAGAGTCCAGGGAAAAGAGACAGGACAGGGAAGAGAGAGGGAAAAGAGGGAGTGGAGGAAAGGGAGGGAATAGAGGAAGGTGAGTGAAAGCGGGAAAAATGAACGCCGAGAGAACAGATGTGAGAGAGACAGGCGAGGGGAAACAGAGAAAAGAGACAAGCGAGGGAAAAGGTGGAAAAGAGGGAGTTGAGGGAAAGCAGGGGGAACTGACTGGTGAGGGTAAAGAGGGAAGAGTTCATGGAGAATAGGCAAAAGAGGGAAAAGCGACAGGCAAGGGAAAAGAGAGAGCTGAGGAACGAGAAGGAAAAGAGAGAGGCGCGAGAAAGTGGGAAAATTAGACACCGAGTGAAGAGAAGTGACAGACACAGCAGAGGGGAAATAGGAGAAAGAGACAAGCAGGGGAAAAGATGGAAAAGAGAAGTTTCAGGGAAGAGACACGACTGGGAAGAGACAGTGAAAAGAGAGGGTTGAGGAATGAGAGGGAAAAGAGAGAGGCGAGAGAAAGTGGGGAAAATTAGACACCGAGTGAAGAGAGGTGACAGACACAGGAGAGGGGAAAGAGGGGAAAGAGACAAGCAGGGGAAAAGAGGGAAAGGAGAGTGTCCAGGGAAAAGAGACAGGACAGGGAAGAGAGAGTGAAAAGAGGGAGCTGAGGAATGAGAGGGAAAAGAGAGAGGCGAGAGAAAGTGGGGAAAATTAGACACCGAGTGAAGAGAGGTGACAGACACAGGAGAGGGGAAAGAGACAAGCAGGGGAAAAGAGGGAAAGGAGAGTGTCCAGGGAAAAGAGACAGGACAGGGAAGAGAGAGTGAAAAGAGGGAGCTGAGGAATGAGAGGGAAAAGAGAGAGGCGAGAGAAAGTGGGGAAAATTAGACACCGAGTGAAGAGAGGTGACAGACACAGGAGAGGGGAAAGAGGGGAAAGAGACAAGCAGGGGAAAAGATGGAAAAGATAAGTTTCAGGGAAAAGAGACACGACTGGGAAGAGACAGTTAAAAGAGAGTGTTGAGGAATGCGAGGGGAAAGACAGGGGCGAGTGAAAGTGGGAAATTTACACACCGAGTGAAGAGAGGTGACAGACACAGGAGACGGGAAAGAGACAAGCGGGGGGGGGAAGACAGAGTCCAGGGAAAAGAGACAGGACAGGGAAGAGAGAGGGAAAAGAGGGAGTGGAGGAAAGGGAGGGAATAGAGGAAGGCGAGTGAAAGCGGGAAAAATGAACGCCGAGAGAACAGATGTGAGAGAGACAGGCGAGGGGAAACAGAGAAAAGAGACAAGCGAGGGAACAGGTGGAAAAGAGGGAGTTGAGGGAAAGCAGGGGGAACTGACTGGTGAGGGTAAAGAGGGAAGAGTTCATGGAGAACAGGCAAAAGAGGGAAAAGCGACAGGCAAGGGAAAAGAGAGAGCTGAGGAACGAGAAGGAAAAGAGAGAGGCGCGAGAAAGTGGGAAAATTAGACACCGAGTGAAGAGAAGTGACAGACACAGCAGAGGGGAAATAGGAGAAAGAGACAAGCGGGGGGGGGGGAAGAGAGAGTCCAGGGAAAAGTGACAGGACAGGGAAGAGAGAGGGAAAAGAGGGTGTGGAGGAAAGGGAGGTAATAGAGGAAGGCGAGTGAAAGCGGGAAAAATGAACGCCGAGAGAACAGAGGTGAGAGAGACAGGCGAGGGGAAACAGGGAAAAGAGACAAGCGCGGGAAAAGTTGGAAAAGAGGGAGTTGAGGGAAAGCAGGGGAAAGTGACTGGTGAGGGTAAAGAGGGAAGAGTTCATGGAGAATAGGCAAAAGAGGGAAAAGCGACAGGCAAGGGTAAAGAGAGAGGTGAGGAACGAGAAGGAAAAGAGAGAGGCAAGAGAAAGTGGGGAAAATGAGACACCGAGTGAAGAGAGGTGACAGACACAGGAGAGGGGAAAGAGGGGAAAGAGACAAGCGGGGGGGGGAAAGAGAGAGTCCAGGGAAAAGAGACAGGACAGGGAAGAGAGACGGAAAAGAGGGAGTGGAGGAAAGGGAGGTAATAGAGGAAGCCGAGCGAAAGCGGGAAAAATGAACGCCGAGGGAACCGAGGTGAGAGAGACAGGCGAGGGGAAACAGGGAAAAGAGACAAGCGAGGGAACAGGTGGAAAAGAGGGAGGTGAGGGAAAGCAGGGGGAAGTGACTGGTGAGGGTAAAGAGGGAAGAGTTCATGGAGAATAGGCAAAAGAGGGAAAAGCGACAGGCAAGGGAAAAGAGAGAGTTGAGGAACGAGACGGAAAAGAGAGAGGCGAGAGAAAGTGGGGAAAATGAGACACCGAGTGAAGAGAGGTGACAGACACAGGAGAGGGGAAAGAGGGGAAAGAGACAAGCAGGGGAAAAGAGGGAAAGGAGAGTGTCCAGGGAAAAGAGACAGGACAGGGAAGAGAGAGTGAAAAGAGGGAGCTGAGGAATGAGAGGGAAAAGAGAGAGGCGAGAAAAAGTGGGGAAATTAGACACCGAGTGAAGAGAGGTGACAGACACAGGAGAGGGGAAAGAGGGGAAAGAGACAAGCAGGGGAAAAGATGGAAAAGAGAAGTTTCAGGGAAGAGACACGACTGGGAAGAGACAGTGAAAAGAGAGGGTTGAGGAATGAGAGGGAAAAGAGGGAGGCGAGAGAAAGTGGGAAATTTACACACCGAGTGAAGAGAGGTGACAGACACAGGAGACGGGAAAGAGACAAGCGGGGGGGGGAAGACAGAGTCCAGGGAAAAGAGACAGGACAGGGAAGAGAGAGGGAAAAGAGGGAGTGGAGGAAAGGGAGGGAATAGAGGAAGGCGAGTGAAAGCGGGAAAAATGAACGCCGAGAGAACAGATGTGAGAGAGACAGGCGAGGGGAAACAGAGAAAAGAGACAAGCGAGGGAAAAGGTGGAAAAGAGGGAGTTGAGGGAAAGCAGGGGGAACTGACTGGTGAGGGTAAAGAGGGAAGAGTTCATGGAGAATAGGCAAAAGAGGGAAAAGCGACAGGCAAGGGAAAAGAGAGAGCTGAGGAACGAGAAGGAAAAGAGAGAGGCGCGAGAAAGTGGGAAAATTAGACACCGAGTGAAGAGAGGTGACAGACACAGCAGAGGGGAAATAGGGGAAAGAGACAAGCAGGGGAAAAGATGGAAAAGAGAAGTTTCAGGGAAGAGACACGACTGGGAAGAGACAGTGAAAAGAGAGGGTTGAGGAATGAGAGGGAAAAGAGAGAGGCGAGAGAAAGTGGGGAAAATTAGACACCGAGTGAAGAGAGGTGACAGACACTGGAGAGGGGAAAGAGGAGATAGAGACAAGCGGGGGGGAAGAGAGAGTCCAGGGAAAGGAGAAAGGACAGGGAAGATAGAGGGAAAAGAGAGAGTGGAGGTAAGGCAGGGAATAGAGGAAGGCGAGTGAAAGCGGGAAAATGAACGCTGAGGAACCGAGGTGAGAGAGACAGGCGAGGGGAAACAGGGAAAAGAGACAAGCGAGGGAACAGGTGGGAAAGAGGGAGGTGAGGGAAAGCAGGGGGAAGTGACTGGTGAGGGTAAAGAGGGAAGAGTTCATGGAGAATAGGCAAAAGAGGGAAAAGCGACAGGCAAGGGAAAAGAGAGAGTTGAGGAACGAGAAGGAAAAGAGAGAGGCGCGAGAAAGTGGGAAAATTAGACACCGAGTGAAGAGAGGTGACAGACACAGCAGAGGGGAAATAAGGGAAAGAGACAAGCAGGGGAAAAGATGGAAAAGAGAAGTTTCAGGGAAGAGACACGACTGGGAAGAGACAGTGAAAAGAGAGGGTTGAGGAATGAGAGGGAAAAGAGAGGGGCGAGTGAAAGTGGGAAATTTACACACCGAGTGAAGATAGGTGACAGACACAGGAGAGGGGAAAGAGGGGAAAGAGACAAGCAGGGGAAAAGAGGGAAAGGAGAGTGTCCAGGGAAAAGAGACAGGACAGGGAAGAGAGAGTGAAAAGAGGGAGCTGAGGAATGAGAGGGAAAAGAGAGAGGCGAGAGAAAGTGGGGAAAATTAGACACCGAGTGAAGAGAGGTGACAGACACAGGAGAGGGGAAAGAGGGGAAAGAGACAAGCAGGGGAAAAGATGGAAAAGAGAAGTTTCAGGGAAAAGAGACACGACTGGGAAGAGACAGTTAAAAGAGAGTGTTGAGGAATGAGAGGGGAAAGACAGGGGCGAGTGAAAGTGGGAAATTTACACACCGAGTGAAGAGAGGTGACAGACACAGGAGACGGGAAAGAGACAAGCGGGGGGGGGAAGACAGAGTCCAGGGAAAAGAGACAGGACAGGGAAGAGAGAGGGAAAAGAGGGAGTGGAGGAAAGGGAGGGAATAGAGGAAGGCGAGTGAAAGCGGGAAAAATGAACGCCGAGAGAACAGATGTGAGAGAGACAGGCGAGGGGAAACAGAGAAAAGAGACAAGCGAGGGAAAAGGTGGAAAAGAGGGAGTTGAGGGAAAGCAGGGGGAAGTGACTGGTGAGGGTAAAGAGGGAAGAGTTCATGGAGAATAGGCAAAAGAGGGAAAAGCGACAGGCAAGGGAAAAGAGAGAGCTGAGGAACGAGAAGGAAAAGAGAGAGGCGCGAGAAAGTGGGAAAATTAGACACCGAGTGAAGAGAAGTGACAGACACAGCAGAGGGGAAATAGGAGAAAGAGACAAGCAGGGGAAAAGATGGAAAAGAGAAGTTTCAGGGAAGAGACACGACTGGGAAGAGACAGTGAAAAGAGAGGGTTGAGGAATGAGAGGGAAAAGAGAGAGGCGAGAGAAAGTGGGGAAAATTAGACACCGAGTGAAGAGAGGTGACAGACACAGGAGAGGGGAAAGAGGGGAAAGAGACAAGCAGGGGAAAAGAGGGAAAGGAGAGTGTCCAGGGAAAAGAGACAGGACAGGGAAGAGAGAGTGAAAAGAGGGAGCTGAGGAATGAGAGGGAAAAGAGAGAGGCGAGAGAAAGTGGGGAAAATTAGACACCGAGTGAAGAGAGGTGACAGACACAGGAGAGGGGAAAGAGACAAGCAGGGGAAAAGAGGGAAAGGAGAGTGTCCAGGGAAAAGAGACAGGACAGGGAAGAGAGAGTGAAAAGAGGGAGCTGAGGAATGAGAGGGAAAAGAGAGAGGCGAGAGAAAGTGGGGAAAATTAGACACCGAGTGAAGAGAGGTGACAGACACAGGAGAGGGGAAAGAGGGGAAAGAGACAAGCAGGGGAAAAGATGGAAAAGAGAAGTTTCAGGGAAAAGAGACACGACTGGGAAGAGACAGTTAAAAGAGAGTGTTGAGGAATGAGAGGGGAAAGACAGGGGCGAGTGAAAGTGGGAAATTTACACACCGAGTGAAGAGAGGTGACAGACACAGGAGACGGGAAAGAGACAAGCGGGGGGGGGGAAGACAGAGTCCAGGGAAAAGAGACAGGACAGGGAAGAGAGAGGGAAAAGAGGGAGTGGAGGAAAGGGAGGGAACAGAGGAAGGTGAGTGAAAGCGGGAAAAATGAACGCCGAGAGAACAGATGTGAGAGAGACAGGCGAGGGGAAACAGAGAAAAGAGACAAGCGAGGGAAAAGGTGGAAAAGAGGGAGTTGAGGGAAAGCAGGGGGAACTGACTGGTGAGGGTAAAGAGGGAAGAGTTCATGGAGAATAGGCAAAAGAGGGAAAAGCGACAGGCAAGGGAAAAGAGAGAGCTGAGGAACGAGAAGGAAAAGAGAGAGGCGCGAGAAAGTGGGAAAATTAGACACCGAGTGAAGAGAAGTGACAGACACAGCAGAGGGGAAATAGGAGAAAGAGACAAGCAGGGGAAAAGATGGAAAAGAGAAGTTTCAGGGAAGAGACACGACTGGGAAGAGACAGTGAAAAGAGAGGGTTGAGGAATGAGAGGGAAAAGAGAGAGGCGAGAGAAAGTGGGGAAAATTAGACACCGAGTGAAGAGAGGTGACAGACACAGGAGAGGGGAAAGAGGGGAAAGAGACAAGCAGGGGAAAAGAGGGAAAGGAGAGTGTCCAGGGAAAAGAGACAGGACAGGGAAGAGAGAGTGAAAAGAGGGAGCTGAGGAATGAGAGGGAAAAGAGAGAGGCGAGAGAAAGTGGGGAAAATTAGACACCGAGTGAAGAGAGGTGACAGACACAGGAGAGGGGAAAGAGGGGAAAGAGACAAGCAGGGGAAAAGATGGAAAAGATAAGTTTCAGGGAAAAGAGACACGACTGGGAAGAGACAGTTAAAAGAGAGTGTTGAGGAATGCGAGGGGAAAGACAGGGGCGAGTGAAAGTGGGAAATTTACACACCGAGTGAAGAGAGGTGACAGACACAGGAGACGGGAAAGAGACAAGCGGGGGGGGGAAGACAGAGTCCAGGGAAAAGAGACAGGACAGGGAAGAGAGAGGGAAAAGAGGGAGTGGAGGAAAGGGAGGGAATAGAGGAAGGCGAGTGAAAGCGGGAAAAATGAACGTCGAGAGAACAGATGTGAGAGAGACAGGCGAGGGGAAAGAGAGAAAAGAGACAAGCGAGGGAACAGGTGGAAAAGAGGGAGTTGAGTGAAAGCAGGGGGAACTGACTGGTGAGGGTAAAGAGGGAAGAGTTCATGGAGAATAGGCAAAAGAGGGAAAAGCGACAGGCAAGGGAAAAAAGAGAGTTGAGGAATGAGAAGGAACAGAGAGAGGCGAGAGAAAGTGGGGAAAATGAGACACCGAGTGAAGAGAGGTGACAGACACAGGAGAGGGGAAAGAGTGGAAAGAGACAAGCAGGGGAAAAGAGGGAAAGGAGAGTGTCCAGGGAAAAGAGACAGGACAGGGAAGAGAGAGTGAAAAGAGGGAGCTGAGGAATGAGAGGGAAAAGAGAGAGGCGAGAGAAAGTGGGGAAAATTAGACACCGAGTGAAGAGAGGTGACAGACACAGGAGAGGGGAAAGAGGGGAAAGAGACAAGCAGGGGAAAAGATGGAAAAGAGAAGTTTCAGGGAAAAGAGACACGACTGGGAAGAGACAGTTAAAAGAGAGTGTTGAGGAATGAGAGGGGAAAGACAGGGGCGAGTGAAAGTGGGAAATTTACACACCGAGTGAAGAGAGGTGACAGACACAGGAGACGGGAAAGAGACAAGCGGGGGGGGGAAGACAGAGTCCAGGGAAAAGAGACAGGACAGGGAAGAGAGAGGGAAAAGAGGGAGTGGAGGAAAGGGAGGGAATAGAGGAAGGTGAGTGAAAGCGGGAAAAATGAACGCCGAGAGAACAGATGTGAGAGAGACAGGCGAGGGGAAACAGGGAAAAGAGACAAGCGAGGGAAAAGGTGGAAAAGAGGGAGTTGAGGGAAAGCAGGGGGAACTGACTGGTGAGGGTAAAGAGGGAAGAGTTCATGGAGAATAGGCAAAAGAGGGAAAAGCGACAGGCAAGGGAAAAGAGAGAGCTGAGGAACGAGAAGGAAAAGAGAGAGGCGCGAGAAAGTGGGAAAATTAGACACCGAGTGAAGAGAAGTGACAGACACAGCAGAGGGGAAATAGGAGAAAGAGACAAGCAGGGGAAAAGATGGAAAAGAGAAGTTTCAGGGAAGAGACACGACTGGGAAGAGACAGTGAAAAGAGAGGGTTGAGGAATGAGAGGGAAAAGAGAGAGGCGAGAGAAAGTGGGGAAAATTAGACACCGAGTGAAGAGAGGTGACAGACACAGGAGAGGGGAAAGAGGGGAAAGAGACAAGCAGGGGAAAAGAGGGAAAGGAGAGTGTCCAGGGAAAAGAGACAGGACAGGGAAGAGAGAGTGAAAAGAGGGAGCTGAGGAATGAGAGGGAAAAGAGAGAGGCGAGAGAAAGTGGGGAAAATTAGACACCGAGTGAAGAGAGGTGACAGACACAGGAGAGGGGAAAGAGACAAGCAGGGGAAAAGAGGGAAAGGAGAGTGTCCAGGGAAAAGAGACAGGACAGGGAAGAGAGAGTGAAAAGAGGGAGCTGAGGAATGAGAGGGAAAAGAGAGAGGCGAGAGAAAGTGGGGAAAATTAGACACCGAGTGAAGAGAGGTGACAGACACAGGAGAGGGGAAAGAGGGGAAAGAGACAAGCAGGGGAAAAGATGGAAAAGATAAGTTTCAGGGAAAAGAGACACGACTGGGAAGAGACAGTTAAAAGAGAGTGTTGAGGAATGCGAGGGGAAAGACAGGGGCGAGTGAAAGTGGGAAATTTACACACCGAGTGAAGAGAGGTGACAGACACAGGAGACGGGAAAGAGACAAGCGGGGGGGGGAAGACAGAGTCCAGGGAAAAGAGACAGGACAGGGAAGAGAGAGGGAAAAGAGGGAGTGGAGGAAAGGGAGGGAATAGAGGAAGGCGAGTGAAAGCGGGAAAAATGAACGCCGAGAGAACAGATGTGAGAGAGACAGGCGAGGGGAAACAGAGAAAAGAGACAAGCGAGGGAACAGGTGGAAAAGAGGGAGTTGAGGGAAAGCAGGGGGAACTGACTGGTGAGGGTAAAGAGGGAAGAGTTCATGGAGAACAGGCAAAAGAGGGAAAAGCGACAGGCAAGGGAAAAGAGAGAGCTGAGGAACGAGAAGGAAAAGAGAGAGGCGCGAGAAAGTGGGAAAATTAGACACCGAGTGAAGAGAAGTGACAGACACAGCAGAGGGGAAATAGGAGAAAGAGACAAGCGGGGGGGGGGGAAGAGAGAGTCCAGGGAAAAGTGACAGGACAGGGAAGAGAGAGGGAAAAGAGGGTGTGGAGGAAAGGGAGGTAATAGAGGAAGGCGAGTGAAAGCGGGAAAAATGAACGCCGAGAGAACAGAGGTGAGAGAGACAGGCGAGGGGAAACAGGGAAAAGAGACAAGCGCGGGAAAAGTTGGAAAAGAGGGAGTTGAGGGAAAGCAGGGGAAAGTGACTGGTGAGGGTAAAGAGGGAAGAGTTCATGGAGAATAGGCAAAAGAGGGAAAAGCGACAGGCAAGGGTAAAGAGAGAGGTGAGGAACGAGAAGGAAAAGAGAGAGGCAAGAGAAAGTGGGGAAAATGAGACACCGAGTGAAGAGAGGTGACAGACACAGGAGAGGGGAAAGAGGGGAAAGAGACAAGCGGGGGGGGGAAAGAGAGAGTCCAGGGAAAAGAGACAGGACAGGGAAGAGAGACGGAAAAGAGGGAGTGGAGGAAAGGGAGGTAATAGAGGAAGCCGAGCGAAAGCGGGAAAAATGAACGCCGAGGGAACCGAGGTGAGAGAGACAGGCGAGGGGAAACAGGGAAAAGAGACAAGCGAGGGAACAGGTGGAAAAGAGGGAGGTGAGGGAAAGCAGGGGGAAGTGACTGGTGAGGGTAAAGAGGGAAGAGTTCATGGAGAATAGGCAAAAGAGGGAAAAGCGACAGGCAAGGGAAAAGAGAGAGTTGAGGAACGAGACGGAAAAGAGAGAGGCGAGAGAAAGTGGGGAAAATGAGACACCGAGTGAAGAGAGGTGACAGACACAGGAGAGGGGAAAGAGGTGAAAGAGACAAGCAGGGGAAAAGAGGGAAAGGAGAGTGTCCAGGGAAAAGAGACAGGACAGGGAAGAGAGAGTGAAAAGAGGGAGCTGAGGAATGAGAGGGAAAAGAGAGAGGCGAGAGAAAGTGGGGAAATTAGACACCGAGTGAAGAGAGGTGACAGACACAGGAGAGGGGAAAGAGGGGAAAGAGACAAGCAGGGGAAAAGATGGAAAAGAGAAGTTTCAGGGAAGAGACACGACTGGGAAGAGACAGTGAAAAGAGAGGGTTGAGGAATGAGAGGGAAAAGAGGGAGGCGAGAGAAAGTGGGAAATTTACACACCGAGTGAAGAGAGGTGACAGACACAGGAGACGGGAAAGAGACAAGCGGGGGGGGGAAGACAGAGTCCAGGGAAAAGAGACAGGACAGGGAAGAGAGAGGGAAAAGAGGGAGTGGAGGAAAGGGAGGGAATAGAGGAAGGCGAGTGAAAGCGGGAAAAATGAACGCCGAGAGAACAGATGTGAGAGAGACAGGCGAGGGGAAACAGAGAAAAGAGACAAGCGAGGGAAAAGGTGGAAAAGAGGGAGTTGAGGGAAAGCAGGGGGAACTGACTGGTGAGGGTAAAGAGGGAAGAGTTCATGGAGAATAGGCAAAAGAGGGAAAAGCGACAGGCAAGGGAAAAGAGAGAGCTGAGGAACGAGAAGGAAAAGAGAGAGGCGCGAGAAAGTGGGAAAATTAGACACCGAGTGAAGAGAGGTGACAGACACAGCAGAGGGGAAATAGGGGAAAGAGACAAGCAGGGGAAAAGATGGAAAAGAGAAGTTTCAGGGAAGAGACACGACTGGGAAGAGACAGTGAAAAGAGAGGGTTGAGGAATGAGAGGGAAAAGAGAGAGGCGAGAGAAAGTGGGGAAAATTAGACACCGAGTGAAGAGAGGTGACAGACACTGGAGAGGGGAAAGAGGAGATAGAGACAAGCGGGGGGGAAGAGAGAGTCCAGGGAAAGGAGAAAGGACAGGGAAGATAGAGGGAAAAGAGAGAGTGGAGGTAAGGCAGGGAATAGAGGAAGGCGAGTGAAAGCGGGAAAATGAACGCTGAGGAACCGAGGTGAGAGAGACAGGCGAGGGGAAACAGGGAAAAGAGACAAGCGAGGGAACAGGTGGGAAAGAGGGAGGTGAGGGAAAGCAGGGGGAAGTGACTGGTGAGGGTAAAGAGGGAAGAGTTCATGGAGAATAGGCAAAAGAGGGAAAAGCGACAGGCAAGGGAAAAGAGAGAGTTGAGGAACGAGAAGGAAAAGAGAGAGGCGCGAGAAAGTGGGAAAATTAGACACCGAGTGAAGAGAGGTGACAGACACAGCAGAGGGGAAATAAGGGAAAGAGACAAGCAGGGGAAAAGATGGAAAAGAGAAGTTTCAGGGAAGAGACACGACTGGGAAGAGACAGTGAAAAGAGAGGGTTGAGGAATGAGAGGGAAAAGAGAGGGGCGAGTGAAAGTGGGAAATTTACACACCGAGTGAAGATAGGTGACAGACACAGGAGAGGGGAAAGAGGGGAAAGAGACAAGCAGGGGAAAAGAGGGAAAGGAGAGTGTCCAGGGAAAAGAGACAGGACAGGGAAGAGAGAGTGAAAAGAGGGAGCTGAGGAATGAGAGGGAAAAGAGAGAGGCGAGAGAAAGTGGGGAAAATTAGACACCGAGTGAAGAGAGGTGACAGACACAGGAGAGGGGAAAGAGGGGAAAGAGACAAGCAGGGGAAAAGATGGAAAAGAGAAGTTTCAGGGAAAAGAGACACGACTGGGAAGAGACAGTTAAAAGAGAGTGTTGAGGAATGAGAGGGGAAAGACAGGGGCGAGTGAAAGTGGGAAATTTACACACCGAGTGAAGAGAGGTGACAGACACAGGAGACGGGAAAGAGACAAGCGGGGGGGGGAAGACAGAGTCCAGGGAAAAGAGACAGGACAGGGAAGAGAGAGGGAAAAGAGGGAGTGGAGGAAAGGGAGGGAATAGAGGAAGGCGAGTGAAAGCGGGAAAAATGAACGCCGAGAGAACAGATGTGAGAGAGACAGGCGAGGGGAAACAGAGAAAAGAGACAAGCGAGGGAAAAGGTGGAAAAGAGGGAGTTGAGGGAAAGCAGGGGGAAGTGACTGGTGAGGGTAAAGAGGGAAGAGTTCATGGAGAATAGGCAAAAGAGGGAAAAGCGACAGGCAAGGGAAAAGAGAGAGCTGAGGAACGAGAAGGAAAAGAGAGAGGCGCGAGAAAGTGGGAAAATTAGACACCGAGTGAAGAGAAGTGACAGACACAGCAGAGGGGAAATAGGAGAAAGAGACAAGCAGGGGAAAAGATGGAAAAGAGAAGTTTCAGGGAAGAGACACGACTGGGAAGAGACAGTGAAAAGAGAGGGTTGAGGAATGAGAGGGAAAAGAGAGAGGCGAGAGAAAGTGGGGAAAATTAGACACCGAGTGAAGAGAGGTGACAGACACAGGAGAGGGGAAAGAGGGGAAAGAGACAAGCAGGGGAAAAGAGGGAAAGGAGAGTGTCCAGGGAAAAGAGACAGGACAGGGAAGAGAGAGTGAAAAGAGGGAGCTGAGGAATGAGAGGGAAAAGAGAGAGGCGAGAGAAAGTGGGGAAAATTAGACACCGAGTGAAGAGAGGTGACAGACACAGGAGAGGGGAAAGAGACAAGCAGGGGAAAAGAGGGAAAGGAGAGTGTCCAGGGAAAAGAGACAGGACAGGGAAGAGAGAGTGAAAAGAGGGAGCTGAGGAATGAGAGGGAAAAGAGAGAGGCGAGAGAAAGTGGGGAAAATTAGACACCGAGTGAAGAGAGGTGACAGACACAGGAGAGGGGAAAGAGGGGAAAGAGACAAGCAGGGGAAAAGATGGAAAAGAGAAGTTTCAGGGAAAAGAGACACGACTGGGAAGAGACAGTTAAAAGAGAGTGTTGAGGAATGAGAGGGGAAAGACAGGGGCGAGTGAAAGTGGGAAATTTACACACCGAGTGAAGAGAGGTGACAGACACAGGAGACGGGAAAGAGACAAGCGGGGGGGGGGAAGACAGAGTCCAGGGAAAAGAGACAGGACAGGGAAGAGAGAGGGAAAAGAGGGAGTGGAGGAAAGGGAGGGAACAGAGGAAGGTGAGTGAAAGCGGGAAAAATGAACGCCGAGAGAACAGATGTGAGAGAGACAGGCGAGGGGAAACAGAGAAAAGAGACAAGCGAGGGAAAAGGTGGAAAAGAGGGAGTTGAGGGAAAGCAGGGGGAACTGACTGGTGAGGGTAAAGAGGGAAGAGTTCATGGAGAATAGGCAAAAGAGGGAAAAGCGACAGGCAAGGGAAAAGAGAGAGCTGAGGAACGAGAAGGAAAAGAGAGAGGCGCGAGAAAGTGGGAAAATTAGACACCGAGTGAAGAGAAGTGACAGACACAGCAGAGGGGAAATAGGAGAAAGAGACAAGCAGGGGAAAAGATGGAAAAGAGAAGTTTCAGGGAAGAGACACGACTGGGAAGAGACAGTGAAAAGAGAGGGTTGAGGAATGAGAGGGAAAAGAGAGAGGCGAGAGAAAGTGGGGAAAATTAGACACCGAGTGAAGAGAGGTGACAGACACAGGAGAGGGGAAAGAGGGGAAAGAGACAAGCAGGGGAAAAGAGGGAAAGGAGAGTGTCCAGGGAAAAGAGACAGGACAGGGAAGAGAGAGTGAAAAGAGGGAGCTGAGGAATGAGAGGGAAAAGAGAGAGGCGAGAGAAAGTGGGGAAAATTAGACACCGAGTGAAGAGAGGTGACAGACACAGGAGAGGGGAAAGAGACAAGCAGGGGAAAAGAGGGAAAGGAGAGTGTCCAGGGAAAAGAGACAGGACAGGGAAGAGAGAGTGAAAAGAGGGAGCTGAGGAATGAGAGGGAAAAGAGAGAGGCGAGAGAAAGTGGGGAAAATTAGACACCGAGTGAAGAGAGGTGACAGACACAGGAGAGGGGAAAGAGGGGAAAGAGACAAGCAGGGGAAAAGATGGAAAAGAGAAGTTTCAGGGAAAAGAGACACGACTGGGAAGAGACAGTTAAAAGAGAGTGTTGAGGAATGAGAGGGGAAAGACAGGGGCGAGTGAAAGTGGGAAATTTACACACCGAGTGAAGAGAGGTGACAGACACAGGAGACGGGAAAGAGACAAGCGGGGGGGGGAAGACAGAGTCCAGGGAAAAGAGACAGGACAGGGAAGAGAGAGGGAAAAGAGGGAGTGGAGGAAAGGGAGGGAATAGAGGAAGGCGAGTGAAAGCGGGAAAAATGAACGCCGAGAGAACAGATGTGAGAGAGACAGGCGAGGGGAAACAGAGAAAAGAGACAAGCGAGGGAAAAGGTGGAAAAGAGGGAGTTGAGGGAAAGCAGGGGGAACTGACTGGTGAGGGTAAAGAGGGAAGAGTTCATGGAGAACAGGCAAAAGAGGGAAAAGCGACAGGCAAGGGAAAAGAGAGAGCTGAGGAACGAGAAGGAAAAGAGAGAGGCGCGAGAAAGTGGGAAAATTAGACACCGAGTGAAGAGAAGTGACAGACACAGCAGAGGGGAAATAGGAGAAAGAGACAAGCAGGGGAAAAGATGGAAAAGAGAAGTTTCAGGGAAGAGACACGACTGGGAAGAGACAGTGAAAAGAGAGGGTTGAGGAATGAGAGGGAAAAGAGAGAGGCGAGAGAAAGTGGGGAAAATTAGACACCGAGTGAAGAGAGGTGACAGACACAGGAGAGGGGAAAGAGGGGAAAGAGACAAGCAGGGGAAAAGAGGGAAAGGAGAGTGTCCAGGGAAAAGAGACAGGACAGGGAAGAGAGAGTGAAAAGAGGGAGCTGAGGAATGAGAGGGAAAAGAGAGAGGCGAGAGAAAGTGGGGAAAATGAGACACCGAGTGAAGAGAGGTGACAGACACAGGAGAGGGGAAAGAGGGGAAAGAGACAAGCAGGGGAAAAGAGGGAAAGGAGAGTGTCCAGGGAAAAGAGACAGGACAGGGAAGAGAGAGTGAAAAGAGGGAGCTGAGGAATGAGAGGGAAAAGAGAGAGGCGAGAGAAAGTGGGGAAAATTAGACACCGAGTGAAGAGAGGTGACAGACACAGGAGAGGGGAAAGAGGGGAAAGAGACAAGCAGGGGAAAAGATGGAAAAGATAAGTTTCAGGGAAAAGAGACACGACTGGGAAGAGACAGTTAAAAGAGAGTGTTGAGGAATGAGAGGGGAAAGACAGGGGCGACTGAAAGTGGGAAATTTACACACCGAGTGAAGAGAGGTGACAGACACAGGAGACGGGAAAGAGACAAGCGGGGGGGGGAAGACAGAGTCCAGGGAAAAGAGACAGGACAGGGAAGAGAGAGGGAAAAGAGGGAGTGGAGGAAAGGGAGGGAATAGAGGAAGGCGAGTGAAAGCGGGAAAAATGAACGTCGAGAGAACAGATGTGAGAGAGACAGGCGAGGGGAAAGAGAGAAAAGAGACAAGCGAGGGAACAGGTGGAAAAGAGGGAGTTGAGTGAAAGCAGGGGGAACTGACTGGTGAGGGTAAAGAGGGAAGAGTTCATGGAGAATAGGCAAAAGAGGGAAAAGCGACAGGCAAGGGAAAAAAGAGAGTTGAGGAATGAGAAGGAACAGAGAGAGGCGAGAGAAAGTGGGGAAAATGAGACACCGAGTGAAGAGAGGTGACAGACACAGGAGAGGGGAAAGAGGGGAAAGAGACAAGCGGGGGGGGGAAAGAGAGAGTCCAGGGAAAAGAGACAGGACAGGGAAGAGAGACGGAAAAGAGGGAGTGGAGGAAAGGGAGGTAATAGGGGAAGCCG
Organism: Haliaeetus albicilla; assembly: GCF_947461875.1. Taxonomy (NCBI): domain Eukaryota; kingdom Metazoa; phylum Chordata; class Aves; order Accipitriformes; family Accipitridae; genus Haliaeetus; species Haliaeetus albicilla. Next base: position 71,696 of record NW_027212531.1, read on the forward strand.
AGTGAAAGCGGGAAAAATGAACGCCGAGGGAACCGAGGTGAGAGAGACAGGCGAGGGGAAACAGGGAAAAGAGACAAGCGAGGGAACAGGTGGAAAAGAGGGAGGTGAGGGAAAGCAGGGGGAAGTGACTGGTGAGGGTAAAGAGGGAAGAGTTCATGGAGAATAGGCAAAAGAGGGAAAAGCGACAGGCAAGGGAAAAGAGAGAGCTGAGGAACGAGAAGGAAAAGAGAGAGGCGCGAGAAAGTGGGAAAATTAGACACCGAGTGAAGAGAGGTGACAGACACAGCAGAGGGGAAATAGGGGAAAGAGACAAGCAGGGGAAAAGATGGAAAAGAGAAGTTTCAGGGAAGAGACACGACTGGGAAGAGACAGTGAAAAGAGAGGGTTGAGGAATGAGAGGGAAAAGAGAGGGGCGAGTGAAAGTGGGAAATTTACACACCGAGTGAAGATAGGTGACAGACACAGGAGAGGGGAAAGAGGGGAAAGAGACAAGCAGGGGAAAAGATGGAAAAGAGAAGTTTCAGGGAAAAGAGACACGACTGGGAAGAGACAGTTAAAAGAGAGTGTTGAGGAATGAGAGGGGAAAGACAGGGGCGAGTGAAAGTGGGAAATTTACACACCGAGTGAAGAGAGGTGACAGACACAGGAGACGGGAAAGAGACAAGCGGGGGGGGGAAGACAGAGTCCAGGGAAAAGAGACAGGACAGGGAAGAGAGAGGGAAAAGAGGGAGTGGAGGAAAGGGAGGGAATAGAGGAAGGCGAGTGAAAGCGGGAAAAATGAACGCCGAGAGAACAGATGTGAGAGAGACAGGCGAGGGGAAACAGAGAAAAGAGACAAGCGAGGGAAAAGGTGGAAAAGAGGGAGTTGAGGGAAAGCAGGGGGAACTGACTGGTGAGGGTAAAGAGGGAAGAGTTCATGGAGAATAGGCAAAAGAGGGAAAAGCGACAGGCAAGGGAAAAGAGAGAGCTGAGGAACGAGAAGGAAAAGAGAGAGGCGCGAGAAAGTGGGAAAATTAGACACCGAGTGAAGAGAGGTGACAGACACAGCAGAGGGGAAATAGGAGAAAGAGACAAGCAGGGGAAAAGATGGAAAAGAGAAGTTTCAGGGAAGAGACACGACTGGGAAGAGACAGTGAAAAGAGAGGGTTGAGGAATGAGAGGGAAAAGAGAGAGGCGAGAGAAAGTGGGGAAAATTAGACACCGAGTGAAGAGAGGTGACAGACACAGGAGAGGGGAAAGAGGGGAAAGAGACAAGCAGGGGAAAAGAGGGAAAGGAGAGTGTCCAGGGAAAAGAGACAGGACAGGGAAGAGAGAGTGAAAAGAGGGAGCTGAGGAATGAGAGGGAAAAGAGAGAGGCGAGAGAAAGTGGGGAAAAATAGACACCGAGTGAAGAGAGGTGACAGACACAGGAGAGGGGAAAGAGGGGAAAGAGACAAGCAGGGGAAAAGATGGAAAAGAGAAGTTTCAGGGAAAAGAGACACGACTGGGAAGAGACAGTTAAAAGAGAGTGTTGAGGAATGAGAGGGGAAAGACAGGGGCGACTGAAAGTGGGAAATTTACACACCGAGTGAAGAGAGGTGACAGACACAGGAGACGGGAAAGAGACAAGCGGGGGGGGGAAGACAGAGTCCAGGGAAAAGAGACAGGACAGGGAAGAGAGAGGGAAAAGAGGGAGTGGAGGAAAGGGAGGTAATAGAGGAAGCCGAGTGAAAGCGGGAAAAATGAACGCCGAGGGAACCGAGGTGAGAGAGACAGGCGAGGGGAAACAGGGAAAAGAGACAAGCGAGGGAACAGGTGGAAAAGAGGGAGTTGAGTGAAAGCAGGGGGAACTGACTGGTGAGGGTAAAGAGGGAAGAGTTCATGGAGAATAGGCAAAAGAGGGAAAAGCGACAGGCAAGGGAAAAAAGAGAGTTGAGGAACGAGAAGGAACAGAGAGAGGTGAGAGAAAGTGGGGAAAATGAGACACCGAGTGAAGAGAGGTGACAGACACAGCAGAGGGGAAATAGGGGAAAGAGACAAGCAGGGGAAAAGATGGAAAAGAGAAGTTTCAGGGAAGAGACACGACTGGGAAGAGACAGTGAAAAGAGAGGGTTGAGGAATGAGAGGGAAAAGAGAGGGGCGAGTGAAAGTGGGAAATTTACACACCGAGTGAAGAGAGGTGACAGACACAGGAGAGGGGAAAGAGACAAGCGAGAGAAAAGGTGGAAAAGAGGGAGTTGAGGGAAAGCAGGGGGAAGTGACTGGTGAGGGTAAAGAGGAAAGAGTTCATGGAGAATAGGCAAAAGAGGGAAAAGCGACAGGCAAGGGAAAAGAGAGAGTTGAGGAACGAGACGGAAAAGAGAGAGGCGAGAGAAAGTGGGGAAAATGAGACACCGAGTGAAGAGAGGTGACAGACACAGGAGAGGGGAAAGAGGGGAAAGAGACAAGCGGGGGGGGGGAAAGAGAGAGTCCAGGGAAAAGAGACAGGACAGGGAAGAGAGACGGAAAAGAGGGAGTGGAGGAAAGGGAGGGAATAGAGGAAGGCGAGTGAAAGCGGGAAAAATGAACGCCGAGGGAACCGAGGTGAGAGAGACAGGCGAGGGGAAACAGGGAAAAGAGACAAGCGAGGGAACAGGTGGAAAAGAGGGAGGTGAGGGAAAGCAGGGGGAAGTGACTGGTAAGGGTAAAGAGGGAAGAGTTCATGGAGAATAGGCAAAAGAGGGAAAAGCGACAGGCAAGGGAAAAGAGAGAGTTGAGGAACGAGACGGAAAAGAGAGAGGCGAGAGAAAGTGGGGAAAATGAGACACCGAGTGAAGAGAGGTGACAGACACAGGAGAGGGGAAAGAGGGGAAAGAGACAGGCAGGGCAAAAGAGGGAAAGGAGAGTGTCCAGGGAAAAGAGACAGGACAGGGAAGAGAGAGTGAAAAGAGGGAGCTGAGGAATGAGAGGGAAAAGAGAGAGGCGAGAGAAAGTGGGGAAATTAGACACCGAGTGAAGAGAGGTGACAGACACAGCAGAGGGGAAATAAGGGAAAGAGACAAGCAGGGGAAAAGATGGAAAAGAGAAGTTTCAGGGAAGAGACACGACTGGGAAGAGACAGTGAAAAGAGAGGGTTGAGGAATGAGAGGGGAAAGACAGGGGCGAGTGAAAGTGGGAAATTTACACACCGAGTGAAGAGAGGTGACAGACACAGGAGACGGGAAAGAGACAAGCGGGGGGGGGAAGACAGAGTCCAGGGAAAAGAGACAGGACAGGGAAGAGAGAGGGAAAAGAGGGAGTGGAGGAAAGGGAGGGAATAGAGGAAGGCGAGTGAAAGCGGGAAAAGTGAACGTCGAGAGAACAGATGTGAGAGAGACAGGCGAGGGGAAACAGAGAAAAGAGACAAGCGAGGGAACAGGTGGAAAAGAGGGAGTTGAGTGAAAGCAGGGGGAACTGACTGGTGAGGGTAAAGAGGGAAGAGTTCATGGAGAATAGGCAAAAGAGGGAAAAGCGACAGGCAAGGGAAAAAAGAGAGTTGAGGAATGAGAAGGAACAGAGAGAGGCGAGAGAAAGTGGGGAAAATGAGACACCGAGTGAAGAGAGGTGACAGACACAGGAGAGGGGAAAGAGGGGAAAGAGACAAGCGGGGGGGGGGGGAAGAGAGAGTCCAGGGAAAAGAGACAGGACAGGGAAGAGAGACGGAAAAGAGGGAGTGGAGGAAAGGGAGGGAATAGAGGAAGGCGAGTGAAAGCGGGAAAAATGAACGCCGAGGGAACCGAGGTGAGAGAGACAGGCGAGGGGAAACAGGGAAAAGAGACAAGCGAGGGAACAGGTGGAAAAGAGGGAGGTGAGGGAAAGCAGGGGGAAGTGACTGGGGAGGGTAAAGAGGGAAGAGTTCATGGAGAATAGGCAAAAGAGGGAAAAGCGACAGGCAAGGGAAAAGAGAGAGTTGAGGAACGAGACGGAAAAGAGAGAGGCGAGAGAAAGTGGGGGAAATGAGACACCGAGTGAAGAGAGGTGACAGACACAGGAGAGGGGAAAGAGGGGAAAGAGACAAGCAGGGGAAAAGAGGGAAAGGAGAGTGTCCAGGGAAAAGAGACAGGACAGGGAAGAGAGAGTGAAAAGAGGGAGCTGAGGAATGAGAGGGAAAAGAGAGAGGCGAGAGAAAGTGGGGAAATTAGACACCGAGTGAAGAGAGGTGACAGACACAGGAGAGGGGAAAGAGGGGAAAGAGACAAGCAGGGGAAAAGATGGAAAAGAGAAGTTTCAGGGAAAAGAGACACGACTGGGAAGAGACAGTGAAAAGAGAGTGTTGAGGAATGCGAGGGGAAAGACAGGGGCGAGTGAAAGTGGGAAATTTACACACCGAGTGAAGAGAGGTGACAGACACAGGAGACGGGAAAGAGACAAGCGGGGGGGGGAAGACAGAGTCCAGGGAAAAGAGACAGGACAGGGAAGAGAGAGGGAAAAGAGGGAGTGGAGGAAAGGGAGGGAATAGAGGAAGGCGAGTGAAAGCGGGAAAAATGAACGCCGAGAGAACAGATGTGAGAGAGACAGGCGAGGGGAAACAGAGAAAAGAGACAAGCGAGGGAAAAGGTGGAAAAGAGGGAGTTGAGGGAAAGCAGGGGGAACTGACTGGCGAGGGTAAAGAGGGAAGAGTTCATGGAGAATAGGCAAAAGAGGGAAAAGCGACAGGCAAGGGAAAAGAGAGAGCTGAGGAACGAGAAGGAAAAGAGAGAGGCGCGAGAAAGTGGGAAAATTAGACACCGAGTGAAGAGAGGTGACAGACACAGCAGAGGGGAAATAGGAGAAAGAGACAAGCAGGGGAAAAGATGGAAAAGAGAAGTTTCAGGGAAGAGACACGACTGGGAAGAGACAGTGAAAAGAGAGGGTTGAGGAATGAGAGGGAAAAGAGAGAGGCGAGAGAAAGTGGGGAAAATTAGACACCGAGTGAAGAGAGGTGACAGACACAGGAGAGGGGAAAGAGGGGAAAGAGACAAGCAGGGGAAAAGAGGGAAAGGAGAGTGTCCAGGGAAAAGAGACAGGACAGGGAAGAGAGAGTGAAAAGAGGGAGCTGAGGAATGAGAGGGAAAAGAGAGAGGCGAGAGAAAGTGGGGAAAATTAGACACCGAGTGAAGAGAGGTGACAGACACAGGAGAGGGGAAAGAGGGGAAAGAGACAAGCAGGGGAAAAGATGGAAAAGAGAAGTTTCAGGGAAAAGAGACACGACTGGGAAGAGACAGTTAAAAGAGAGTGTTGAGGAATGAGAGGGGAAAGACAGGGGCGAGTGAAAGTGGGAAATTTACACACCGAGTGAAGAGAGGTGACAGACACAGGAGACGGGAAA